>NC_088360.1:97719391-97724391 GCF_034508935.2 Berghia stephanieae
ACACACACACACATTCGTATGCGGCAGATGTAGATGCTTACAAAATTGATTTGTTATTGGTCTGGACAAAACAAGATAACATGAATGACCCTCGGCGATTATCTGCTATCTGCTATCTCCACCCGACTCTAGACACACCAACAACAACTTGTAGATACCATTGTGATATCGTATCGTCAGCATCTCCAATACTTTCGTCATCGTGGTCGCCCATAATAGCCGTCCTTCACGCGCTTTGTTGTCAACAATGTTATGATATTTATAAAGTTGTGATAAACAAAAATGAATTTAACAGCTATAAAAAAACACCAAAAGAACAAAATACCAAACACGGAACGTTTCACGTTCAAAACCCATTGTCAGCCAAAAACAAATAATAATAATACTTAAAATATAAATACATTACATAAAAGCCCAGGTAGACGGCATAGAAAAATAAGTGCACATTTGTCTCGCTTTAATATATTACAGTTGTAAAAAAACATTTTAAACACGAGCTTTTAGATAAACGCAATATCCACTAAACGTGCTCAAAACGCTTCACAAAGGGTCCCTTACCAATAGCAACACGTAACACGATAGAACGAGACACGACGCCCGAGAGGCGCTATTATAGGTTGTTTTAATTTTTTCGACAGAGACATGCTGTTAACGGCCAGGTACTCCATCAACTATGCGCCAAGCGAGTCTCGAACCCAGGACCTTCCGATCCGAAAGCGAGTGTCATACCACTAGACCACATAGCCGCACAATAGGGATGTAGCGCTGTCGCTGATTTTGATAGTGACATTTTGATGACTCTTATTTCAAATTTCAATCGATTAAAAAATGACCCTTAACTATCCAAACAACTGCATATAAAATGCGAGGGCTTAGGACTCATGGGTGGGATAATCTGAAAACAATTTAAAACAAACAAAAAGACCAGTGCAGTATATTATCAACTTGCCCCGGAATTATTGAAAATCAATAAAGACCCGGAAATTGAAGTACTTTGGCCACACAAAACGGCAGCAGCTTATGTAAGGGTGCTCACACTACTATGTGATGACGATCTATCCAAAACGGAAACTCATTACCGCACTCAGTCGTCCACCGACTCAAGCCCGCCCGGAAGCTTCGTCACAACACACCGTTCAACTAGATGCTCCGCAGTTTCGGGCTCTTGACTACAGCGGGTAAATGTTGGACAGATGGCAAGTCCCCCGCTGATGTAGCCTAGTGAGCGTGTCGATAAGCATGTTCTCGACCGAAGCCCATTGATAGTTCGAAGATGACGTCACTCAGGTCTTTGTTATTGTTTTTTGCCATCTCGTTTATGAGTAATGCTCACTGAACTGTTTTAACCCGACTATAAACGTTCATGGATACACATAGTTTTGTGTGTTGGTCCGTTATACTTCCGGATGGCAATGTTATGAGCTTCTTAGCCAAGCGCATACTATCTATTGGCTGTGACAGCATAACGGCATAAATTAGAGGGCAGCAGGCCAAGAGGTCGTCCCCCAAGATGAGACATCAAGAGCTGAAAGAGGCTGACAACTGAAGAATGTAACTGGTACAAGATCGGAAAGAATGGTCGGTAAGGCATTTCAGTCGAGTTCTTATCAGATAGATGGCTTACTAGCCAAAAAGACTTATTTCTTTACTTTAGCAAGGCTGAGGGTAATTTTTTAAAACATAGAAGGAACGAAATTGACGTGACTCAGCTCTTTATTATTATTGTTTTGTTTTTTTAATTTTTTTTTTTTTTGCCAGCCATTTTTATGAGTAGTTCTCACTAAACAGTATTAATTCAACTATAAACGTTTAATGTTACACATAACCTTGTGTGTTGGTACGAGGTTATATCCGACTGACGGATTGAGCGAAGAAAACTGATGGATATATAACAAAGGTAGAGAAATCTCAGTTAAAACACCACCTGATATCCTGATGATTGTACTGTAAGTACAGTCTCCTAAGCCTAACTCTACTACCTAAACTAACTCTACAAACAACGTGTTTGGATGGCCCTAGGATTTTCCACATGACAATCTATTCAAAGAATCAGAATCTCAAAGCAATGCAACATACAATAAAATTAAACAGACATATGCATAAGTGACAATAATATAAAGGAATGGAGGATGGATGGATAGCCCGCCAGCAGCAATCATGAAGAAAGCTGAGGACAGGTCTGGATAAAGGTTCATTACTACTGCAAAATAATCTCATGACCCCACTGCCTCCATGACGACCACAGTCACTAAGTCAGGAGTAAAAAAAAAAGAGCTTTTATATAGCGCCATATCCACTAAAATGTGCTCAAAGCGCTTTACAAGGGGTCCCTAGTCAACAGCAACATTTAATATGTAGGACGGGACATGCCGCCTGTTAGGCGATATTATAATTTTTTGGACAAAGACACTGCTGTTAACGGCCAGGTACTCAATTTACACCTGAGTACGGTGAGAGAATGTGAGTTAAGAGCCTTTTCCAAGGACTCAACTATGCGCCGAGCGCGAGGCTTGAACCCAGGACCTTCCGATCCGAAAGCGAGTGTCATACCACTAGACCACATAGAGTAGGAGAATGAGAACTTGAGAAGTCTAAGTGTCAGAATCTCAAAGTCAAAACAGGAGAAATCTGTTGAAAAAGTCGATTAATTTTGAATCGAGACGAGGGAAAATAGCTTTAAATAACGCCTCGCATAACTATTAATAAGACAAGAAGAGTGTTTTGATTGCCCGATCTTCCTATTCATCAAACGAAAAGAGCCACTTCCGGTATGGCGCAGTAATAAGAGCTGATCGACCCACGGGAAATTCCTCTTCGTTGGCCATCTTGTCATTTATATCTATGCTCGAGATCTCTCTCTCTCTCTCTCTCTCTCTCTCTCTCTCTCTCTCTCTCTGTGTGTATGTATGTATGTATGTATGTATGTATGTATGTGTGTGTGTGTGTGTGTGTGAGTGAGTAAGAGTGTGGAATAAAAGTGCAACTTTTTTATATATAAAGAACGGTAAATAAATATTTAAGGTATATTTTTTTTTGGTTAACTTGAGCAAAAATTACTTTATATGCTTCACATGCACACAAAGACACACACACACATATCCACACACACACGCACGCACAAACAAATAACCATATGTGTATGTATGTATGTATGTATGTATGTATGTATGTATGTATGTATGTATGTATGTATGTATGTATGTATGTATGTATGTATGTATGTATGTATGTATGTATGTATATATATATATGTGCTTTAACAAATCCTGGTAATGGGAGTCCGTGGAGTGGCCACTGGCCAACCTGATGGACAGCTGGATCAATAATGAATGGATGATTTGGACTTTGACGGTGTCATTACAGGCACCAGTAATACCAAGGACAGACGATGATGATGATGATGATGATGATGTTGATGGTGATGATGATGATGATGATGATGATGTTGATGGTGATGATGATGATGATGATGACGACGACGACGACGATGATGATGATGATGATGATGACGATGATGATGATGATGATGTTGATGGTGATGATGAAGAATAAGAAGAAGAAGAAGAAGAAGAAGAAGAAGAAGAAGAAGAAGAAGAAGAAGAAGAAGAAGAAGAAGAAGAAGAAGAAGAAGAAGAAGAAGAAGAAGAAGAAGAAGAAGAAGAAGAAGAAGAAGAACTCGTGGGTCATACACATGAACAAACAAACAAAAACTAGAGCCTCTCTTGAGGTCAAGGGTTCAACACACACAAACGCCAGGATTTAAGATTAATAGCCAATATTCTCAACATACATAAACATGTAACATAGAAACGATTGAGACATTCAGTAGTACGCTCCGGTATTTGGGGTGAATTTTTAATTCAGAAAAGTGAGCGGAACAGGCACTTATGTTGATCATAACAAGGACCGCACGCATCCAAAGTACCCGAGGGCTATGATGAACCGCGCGGCCTCGTCTATCTATCGGGTTTTATCTCACGGAGTTAGTTGTCGACTGGAACATAATACAATTAATTATTGTCTTCTAAGGAACCTAGATCTACTTGGGGCGCCGATCGTGGTTCCTGCGCAACCGTATAAGATAGAAGAAGCAGACCGGCGGCGTCGCCAACTTGCGCCCGTACAAACGATCCCGAGACCGGCACAGAGCATCTGGTTGAGCTTTGCATTGTAACGCAGCTAGCTTCCTGACGGGTTAAAGGCAGTTCACGAGTGCGGGAAAAGTTTGTTTTTATTGTTTATTTGTTTTTTGTTGTTGACTGAACAAGGGTTTTGAGCCCGAAACGTTCGTGTTTGGTATTTTGTTGTTGTTGTTTTAAAAAAAACAAAAAAACTGTTATATTCATTTTTATTTATTACTTGTTACACTTCATAGATTCTAGCAGCCTAGTACTGTATCGTTGTAACTATTAGAAACCGTAAACCTGAATTTATGATACACTCCGTTTCCGGTAAAAACATGACATGATCACTAGATACTCACAAAAATGAAATGCCATAGCAACATCAAATTAATAGATAGAATGCGCTTGGCCAAGGAGTTCACAACATTGCCATCCGGAAGTATAACGGACCAACACACAAACTCTGTGTAACCATGAACTTTTATAGTCTGGTTAATACAGTTTAGTGAGAACAACTCACAAACGCGGATGGCAAAAACAATAACAAAGGCCTGAGTGACGTCATCTGCATACTATCTATAGGACAAATTATGTCAATGGGCATGAGTAGGTACCTGTACATTTACCATTTAAGCTGAAACGAAATATAGAAGGAACGAAATTGACGCCACTCAGCTGTTTGTTATTGTTTTTTTTTTTTATATTAGCATGCCATTTTTATGAGTGGTTCTTACTAAATTGTATTATTCAGGCGATAAACGTTTAAGGTTACACACAGTTTTGTGTGTTAGTACGTTATATATTGTTGTCAGTATCAATAGAGGGTGAATGTGACTCATAATACAACCACCCCCCCCCCCCCCCCCCAACGAAAAA
>NC_088360.1:97729391-97731891 GCF_034508935.2 Berghia stephanieae
AAACCTAAAAACATATATAATATAATAAAATAAAACCCATTTCGGAAACCCCCCCCCCCCCCCTTTCACTTTGCCCTACCCAACAAGACAGACAGACACACACACACACACACACACACACACGCATACACACACAGGACTATTAATACGCAGGAATTAGATGGCTTTAAATAGGAATCGTGAAGACCGACTCAAAAGTAGATCTGCCGCAAGCGACTAACAAAACATTTGCAGAGCTGCCCACTTGAAAATGAAAAAAAATAAAAAAAAATCGTAGTTTTCAGGAGTAAAAAGACACGAGACAGTAGATATATATCTACCTTTAAAAATTACCAATTTATCCTACGTAGGTTAAAAACAAAGTTGTAATCATTTTTATATACTAGCCCTGGTAGCAGAACTTCGTTGTCAATATTGATTTATTGAATTAACTCACTCAATCCTAGAGAATTTTGCTACTTTTCAAAATTGGAAAAAAATGTATAAAAAATGAGCATTTGCACAGATAGAGGTCTAGTTTTATTCAATAACATGTAAAAACTAAAAACATTAGCTTTGATACTACGCCTAAAATTTGTTCTCAGAAAAATGTAATAAAATAGGCATAGGGTAAAAGTAAACCCGGGTAAACAACGGATATAGTCATTCGTTAGGGTTGAGTAAGTTAAAGGTCTTTATTTAGCAATCCCGTTAGTACCAAAAAATTCGTAATATTACGAAATTTCCGTCGTAGTACGCAGGTCCGCATCTGTTTAAGTATAAGTGGCTTTGTCGAAAGGTGTCAGTCAGGTTTGAGCCTTTTTGACAAGATGAGGATCATTTAATCGATCGATAATTTTCAAGTAAGATTTTTCTGGCCTAATTTTTTTTCCAGAGTAGTTACGTTACGGCAGTATAAATGGTCGTTTTAATTTGCAGTAAAATATAATATGAAATTAATAGCATTTACTTTGGTCATAATATATCGCGTCTTTTTAAAAACTTTATTTATTTATTTCTTTTTTTTCCTCTTCAAAAATAACATTTTAACCATTCCCCTCTGACATTTTTTTTTGGAGAGAAAAATAAAATCCAAATCTAAACGCGTACCTTTTACACTTGGAATAATGGAGGAAATACGGATAGATAGTGTGTGTATGATACAGATAGATATGGTGTGTATGTGTGTGTGTGTGTGTGTGTGTGTGAGAGGAAAGAAAAAGAAAAGAGAGAGAGAGAGAGAGTGTGTATGTGTGTGTGTGTGTGAGAGAGAGAGAGAGAGAGAGAGAGAGAGAGAGAGAGAGAGAGAGAGAGAGAGAGAGAGAGAGAGAGAGAAGATATAAAGGGGGGGGGGGGTGTAGGGACAAATCCAAACCGCTACTTACTTCCTGTGGTTTCCAACGACGTCAAGGAATCCTATGTCAGGAAAGTGATCCGGTCGGAATTTGCCAAAGGCGGCCTGTTTGGTGAGGGCCACGAGCCGTAACTTTGTCTGGTAAGTCAACTGGAGGGCTTTGCCTTCTTGCTCTGTGGAAGACAGAAGAACCGGCATTGAACGATTCGAATTTTGGTACGCTTCTTTTCTCTCTCTTAAAAAACAACAACAAAAAAAACAAAACAAAAACAAAACAAAATAAAACAAACAAACAAAAATAGCAGAAAACAAAACAAAATATAATAAAACAACAAAAACAAACAAAACAAACCAAAAAAATACAAAAACCCAACAAAACAGAACGAAACAAACAAAAAAAAAAAACAACAAAAAAACAAACAAACAACAAATAACCCCCAACAAAACAAAGAACTTAACAAAACAAAACAAAATAACCTAAGTATCTTCCTATCTGCTTTTTTTTTTTTTAAAACGTCACGGCCGTTGCAATCACCAGCAAAACCAAACGCGACCCATCGTCTCAAAACAGTATAATGCCGGGGTGAATCGGACCCCGAAAAGTGAATGGAGGAATAAAGTAATGAGTACCTAATGCGAACATTGTAGGTACGATGTAATTCTCCACCATAACGACAAGAAATGATTCCACCGCTCTCCCTATATGGTAACGCGTAATGATACATTGCGTTTTGGAATTCGAACGTTGTTCCCAACGCGCACTCACAAGCTCGTACTGTGGTCGGGTACACGACCGGAATTTAAAAAAAAAGGGTGTAAGAATCGTATATTAACCCACATGTCTCATATTTGAGGCTACGGAGTCAATTTCCAACCCCTAGTTTATCCTGACATCGTACAAATATGAAATCGCTTTGAGACACGTTGGATTTCAAATTTACTGAGAACAGAAAACAATATTGGGTGAATGTGAGTGGCGTCGGTAACCGCAATAATAGGGCGGAGTGAACTCAGTCCAGAAAACTTGAATTTAATGTTGAAATGACAAGAATCTGACAAGTACTCTAGTCAATGTCTTTTAATAAGAGATGACAAAATCAGATAGAATCGATTGAGGGACAGTAGAATAAAAGATGTCTTACACCCTTGCGTTCTGGAATTCGAACA
>NC_088360.1:97736891-97741891 GCF_034508935.2 Berghia stephanieae
GGAATAGGGAAAAACTTCAAATATTAATAAGAAGAAGGTTTGTATAAAGTTGGGTGTTTTCTACTACTACTACTACGACTACTATTACTACCACTACGATTACTGCTACTACTACTACTACTACTACTACTACTACTACTACTACTACTACTACTACTACTACTACTACTACTACTACTACTACTACTACTACTACTACTACTACTACTATGACGACGACGACGACGACGAAAACCCAAGAAAAAATTGCCAAGCCAGGGGTTTTGTCACACGTATAAAACTTGAGCTTGTTATAAATCGCAATATCCGCTGATCCGCTAAACGTGCTTTACAATGGGGTCCCTGGCCAAAAGTAACACTTATTATGTAGGACGAGGCATGACGCCTATTAGGCGATATTACATTATTTTTTTTCAGACAGAGACAATGCTGTTAACGGCCAGTTACTCATTTTACACTCGGAGTTCGATGAGAGAATGTGAGTAAAGAGCGTTATCCAAAGACTCCAACTACGCGCCGCTCAAAGCAGGTATCGAACCCAGGACCTCCCAATCCGATGCTGAGTGTCATACCACCAGACCACATAGCCTAGCATATCGTTTGTTTTGGCGACAAAACGAGGCACCGTGACACTGAGCCCTCTTAGCCGCCAGGAAGACAGAGTGAGTACAAAATTAACGACTAAGAATCATTAAGGCGAGACTGATAAAATCTTAACAGGAATAATCTGTTTAATAAAACTACTCTTCTATCCCCCCCCCCCCCCACACACACACAGACACACATACACACTAACATACACTTGATTTTTCCAATTAGGGAAGCGGTGAGATAGGAGGTGGACTCATCGATTGGAGAATGTGGAATTAAAGCATGAATAACAGGAAGGGGACGAATGAACATATGGATGGATGGATGGATGGATAGTGCGGCTATGTGGTCTAGTGGTATGACACTCGCTTTCGGATCGGAAGGTCCTGGGTTCGAGCCTCGCTCGGCGCATAGTTGAGTCCTTGGAGAAGGCTCTTTACTCACATTCTCTCACCGTACTCAGGTGTAAAATGAGTACCTGGCCGTTAACAGCGTTGTCTCTGTCCCAAAAATTTGTAATATCGCCTGACAGGCGTCATGTCTCGTCATACATGTTATGTGTTGCTGTTGGCCAGGGACCCCTTATAAAGCACTTTGAGTACGTTTAGTGCATATTGCTCTATATAAAAGCTCAAGTTTTTTCTTTTTGGATAGGTGTGCGGATGGATGGGAAAAAAAACAAAACAAGATGCTCACAGTGGGATCTTCAGTTGTAGTGCGATGCTTCAACGCCCCCCCCCCCCCCCCCCCCCGGTACAAATGATCTAAAAAAAAAAAAGCGTGGCGAAATACCACGTAGCATCGTAATTTTATGCGACGCTGCGTCTAAACGTAGTGTGATAAATGCTCACAATCTGGAAGATCAGCTGGCTCGGATGAAAGGAGGACGGTTATGGTGTGGATGCATCGGCAGAATCAAGCAACGATCGGGGATATAGATGAGGCATTCCGCCTTACTCCAAAAACTAATAATAATAATAATAATAATAATAATAATAATAATAATAATAATAATAATAATAATAATATAATAATAATAATAAAATAATAATAATAATAATAATATAATATATATAATAAAATAATAATAATAATAATAAAATAATAATAATAAAATATAATAATAATAATAATAATATAATAATAATAATAAAATAATTAATAATATAATAATAAATAATAATAATAATAATAATAATAATAATAATAATAATAATAATAATAATAATAATAATAATAATAATAATAATAATAATAATAATAATAATAATAAATACACACAACAACAACAACAACAATAATAATAATAATAATAATAATAATAATAATAATAATAAAATAATAATAATAATAATAATAATAATAATAATAATAATAATATAATAATAAAAATAATAATAATAATAATAATAATAAACCAACTAAGAATAAACAAGCAAAACATTTCTGTCCAGAAAACCAGTCCTTCAAATTAATTATATCAATCATTAAAATAACCCCCCCCCCCCACCCCCCCCCCCAAAAAAAAACAAAAAAAAAAAAAAAACAAAAAACAAAACAAACAAAAAAACAAAAACAAAACAAAACAAAAAAAAGCAAAAAACAAAAAACAAAAAAAAAAAAAAAACAAAAAACCCACAACAAACAAACAAAAAATATAAACAAAAAACAAAACAAACAAAATAAACTCTTGAAGTCCAAGGTTTGAAAGTTCTTGACAAGACGATGTTCGAAATCCGGAAATCCCGGGTTTGAGCGTTTGTGATATGATGAGGGTCATTCTAATTTTAATCAATCCATATAATTTGAAGAACGAGTTTGTTTTTTGCTGGCTAAAATTTAAAAAGAAAAAAAAGTGTTTTCCCTTTTAAAAAAAAAAACAAAAAAAAAAAAACAAAAAAAAAACAAAACAAATACGACAGTATTAGGCATAGGGTCATTAAAATCTGATGGGTCGCAAGTTATCATTACACTATGTACCCGAAGCATGACAATGAATTATGCAGTACAAAGCAAACCAATCGACAAATGTCATTAGAATACGGATGTGATGAGGCTTGTGAGGATGTGTGTGTTTGTGTGAGGGAAGGGGGTCGAGGGGTTGTACAACAAATCGATAACATTAGTTAATAGTAAGAGAACCGGACTTGCCAACTTAGTGTTCAGAGATTAAAATTGGGTTCAACAGTCGTGACGTCATTTCCCTCGTAACGACGCATAGTAGCTATAGTAACTGGCTCTAAACTATCGGAACAATGGCGGACGCCCTTATGAAATATTTCTCCGAAGAGCATAAAAGTGTATCCAGATGAGAAAAACATTATATATCTGATCATGTTTTGACTTTTATACATTCTGATCACATGACATGTGAAAAAGTTCTAGCCAGCATGAAGAATAAAAAGTACCGATTGTCTTTGTTTAGAACCAAGCTACTCGTTGCTGGGCGGACGTGACGTCAGACTATTGAATCATATTCAGGAAGCTATTTGGGCGAAATTGGGATTTTAATTGAAGATGTGATAATGACGACGATAGATAACGATGATGGTGGTGATGGAGGTGGCGGTTGTCTGTTGGAGTGGAGATGATGACGATGACGATGAAAATGATGATATTGCTCGTTGTTATTGATGATGATGAGTTTTTTTTTTCCCCCGGAACAATACAATGCTATTAAAATATATTTTTTTTTTCAACATCGGAAAAAAATAGCTGGAAATTAAGAATATCAATAATGAATAAAAATTGTAGAAACTTCCCGTTAAAATTGGGAGAGTTGGTAGTTCTGGAGAACGATTCCTTTAAAACTTTGATATTACCAACATCCATGGAGCGAGGATGTTACAATTCATTACGCTATTAATGAATTATTTAACCAATTGCTATCGATCTGCCATGTCAGAAGCTACTAGGGAATCAATTTTTAAAAAAGTATTTCTTAAGAGCCATAAGACCCATAAAGCCGGAGGATATCTCGATTTCTAGAAGGTTAAACGGACCATACCAAATGCTTGTTACCCTTTAGATAGGACGCTGTTCTATCGCAAAGTACTATCCGACAGATCTGTAGCGTTAAATGTACAGCACCAATTGCTTGGTATACTCGGGTAAGGACTCTAGTCCATAGTAAAGTACTTTCCGCCAGATCTAACAGACCCAGCTACCCAACCATTGCTGGGTGAACACGGAGGTCATGTAAAAACAAACTCGAATGAGGCATGTGCTCCACCAACTGAACTATCGGGTCCCTGACGAACGAAAGAATTTGTCCCGATTTAATATTACAAGTTAAAATTGAAGGAAAACAGCATTCATTGACGCCAAGTGTGACCAGCCGAAGGCGTTTTTCATACTATTATAATTATAGCATCTGAAGGGGATGATAACGCATTATAATATAGAGCATAGACACAGCGTTACACAGATGCTGTGCGCTCGGCTCAGACTAAGAAACTCAATACATTACCATCCGGAAATATAACGGACCAAGACACAAATCTATGTGTAACCATGAACGCGTATAGACTGGTCAATACAGTTTAATGACTTAGAAAAATGAATGGCAAAAACAACAAAACAAAACAAAAACAACAGAACCCCCCCCCCCCCCCCCCAGAAAACAACAATAACAAAGTCCTTAGTGACGTCCACTTCGTTCTATCTATAGCGCATTAACCATGGTGAGATTACGGAATTTCGCTATATAAACGTGTATATATATGCGTTATTATTGGTACCATTAAATTCTTTAAAAAAAAAAAAAAATCTTAACCTTCTTGCAGGGTCAATGACCGGTCAAGCTATTCCAGTACCCTGTCGTACTCTGAAATAAAAACAAAACAAAACACGTTTTTAAGATTTTGGGCAGAAAATTCGTCCTTCAAATATCGATCGATTATAACGAGTGTCATCTCGTCAAGAAGTTTCAGATCTGGGAGTTCCCTGAATATTTCCTTAACGTCCCAGGTTTGAGTGTTTTAGGACTCCTGTGGGTCATTTAACTTTAATCGATATTTGAGGAACATGTTTTCTGGCCATTTTTTGTTGTTGGAAAAAGCGTTTTTATTTTTCCATTTTACAGCATCTCCTCCTGATGATGTCAGTCGAATCAAGATAGGCAATTAGTACCAATCGCAATATAATACTGTGCGTGACACATATATTTAGGTACTGCTTTGATGGCGCAGGGGGTTATTGATCGATAAAAGGTAAGCATTACAAAGCGGACCATGAATGTTGAGTTAGGACTTCAGAGCCGTACTGCCTATATGCATATTGGAGCAGCAGGGAGTGTATCCAAGTTTCCAAGGCGTTAAACAGACGATTGTAATTGCTTGCTAACCATTGGGTTAGACGCTAAGTCTGTCGCAATGCAAAGTACCTACTACTCTTGTGCCAGATCTTAT
>NC_088360.1:97744391-97746891 GCF_034508935.2 Berghia stephanieae
GGGGGGGGGGGGTTGCAGTCTATTGATAAAGCAATCAAAAGATCGTTTAAAGTTTGACTGGAATACGTATCGCGAATCCTTCAAGCGCTGACATTAAACTTATACACACTAACGTGATTCGATTGTAAAACATTTAGGCAGGCGTGAGTCTTTTCTTTTTCATAGTTGTTTGTCTTAAGATGTTTTACAGTGTTTACGACACATTTAGATCCGCATTTCCCCGCCAGTAAAAAAAAAAAAGAAGAAAAAAAAAAGAAGAAAAAAAAAAGGAAGAAAAAAGGAAGAAAAGAAAAGGAAGAAGAAAAAAAAGGAAGAAGAAAAGGAAGAAAAGAAAAGGAAGAAGAAAAAATAGGAAGAAAAAAAGAGGAAGAAAACGGTTTACAAAACATATTTTTAAAAAAGTAATAACAGTACATCATAACCAAAAGAGAGATGATTCACAATTATATATATATATATATATATATATATATATTATATATATATATATATTATATACACATACACACCCAAAACTACTAATTCAAATGTGTTTCTCTATCAGTCAAGGACTCCGGCCAGGAACAGGACACAACCAAGTAATCTCATCCCAGGAGAAAGACAGGAAGCAACCCGGAGAACAGAAATAAGGCGATTGAAGACTAATAATATGACCTCCCTGCCCAATATTAATGAATGGGAGGTCAAAATAAGCCACCAAGAAGCACTAATTTGCATATTGAGACTCGCTTGTAAATCACATCATTGAGACGACTGTATAACATTAGGGGGGGGGGGGGGGGGGCGTGGGGGTTAGTTATCAATAATTATCAGGTACCCCGAATAAGAACCAAAAAAAAAAATGATTCGAATTTGACACTGTTTAAAAAAAAAAACAAAAACAACAAAAAACAAAAGAAAAAAAAAAAAAAACAAACCAAACCAAAACAGACGACAGATAAGAGACCCCGGCGGTTTTGGACATAAACCGAAATTTGTACAGCAACCAATCAAACCAACGACGTGGATTGAAGCCATATTCCTAATGGAATCAACAACAACAAAATCTAAATTATTTTTTCAAAAATGTATTTAAAGAAGCCTGTCCGACAAACACACACACACACATACACACACACACACACACACACACACACACACACACACATATATATATATATATATATATATATATAGAGCCAAGCGCATACTATCTATAACAGACCAACACACAAAACTCTGTGTAACCATAGATAGTATGCGCTTGACTTAGAAGCTCATAACATTGCCATCCGGAAGTATAACGGACCAACACACAACTGTGTGTAACATGAACTTTTATTGTCTGGATAATAAAGTTTAAGTGAGAATTACTCATAAACGTGAATGGAAAAAAAAAAAAAAAAAAAAAAAAAAAAAAAAAAACAATTACAAAGACCCGATTGACGTCAACTTCATTCTATCTATAGACAGACAATCTCACCAACCTAGCTAATTCGCCCTGGATGCGTGGAATTAAGAAATATGTATTGTAGTCGTCAAGACATTGAAACATTACAGAAACAAACAAAAAATATACAAATAAAAAAACAAAATGAACAAAAAAAAAAAAAAAAAAACAACAAAAAAAACAAAACAACAAAAACTAACAAACAAAAGTCCAGTAGTTTCCCACCACGCCCGAACGCACCCCTCCTTGCCTCCAAACAAAAAAAAAAGAAAAAAAATGTGAGCTTTGATTAGAGCAATATCCACTAAACGACGTGTTCAAAGTGCTTTACAAAGGGTCCCTGACAAAAACAGCAACACGTAACATAAAGAACGAGACATGGGGCCTGTTGGGCGATAATACAATTTTTTTTTCCCAATGGACAACGCTGTTAACGGCCAGGTACTCATTTTACACCTGATTACGGTCAGAGAATGTGAGTAAAGAGTCTTTTCCAAGAACCCAGCTATGCGCCGAGCGAGGCTCGCACCCAGGACCTTCCGACCCGATGGTCCATATATATATAGACAGACAGAAAGATAGATAGATAGATAGATAGATATATAGACTAGACAAACATAGATAGAATCGGAATGTTAAATTCACCTTACCTGGCTCAGGAGGAAAAGGGGTCTGTCTGGCAATAGATTTGTCTAATATAATAAATATGTATAGTACGTTCACACGTCTGTCACAGCTAAATCACCGAGCACAAATCAAGATAATATTACATTCGAAGTAAATAAATTATCATCTACCTCACCAGCATGCAGCGTTGTCACTCCAACAACGACAATTAATCACTAATTAAATCAAAACACGAGCCAGGGAAAATTAAATCAAGAATTTTAAGAATAAAAAAATCCGAGTTCATAAATGATGTCGAAAATCCTTGTTGCGAGGGCACCTAAAAGAACAAAACAAACAAAGGAATAAAAATAAAGACATCAAAAAAAAAAAAAGACAAACATACAACAACAACAACAAATATTCTTGACAGCAGAACACACGCAAATAAATAAATAAATAAAT
>NC_088360.1:97752208-97754708 GCF_034508935.2 Berghia stephanieae
AAAATTTATTTTTGTTTGTTATTTTTTCTCAAATTTATTTTTTATTTTTTTGTTTTCTATTTTTTTATAATTTTTTTTTGAATTCCTTTTTATTTTTTTTTTTTAATTCATTTTTATTTATCAAAATTTTTTTAAATTTTGTTTATTTTTTTATTTGCTTTCAATAAAATTTTTAATTTTTTGGGGGGGGTTCCTGCCCCCTGGGGCAGGGGGTACTTTTTTGTCTTTACCCCCTATTTTTTTTCCAATTGTTTTGTTTTTTGTTTGGGAAGAGATTATTATTTTTTGTTGCTTGCGGAGACCTTGGTGGGAGGAAAACAGTCGAATGTGTTATAGTTTTTGGAGATGATTTTTTTTCCTTGTAAATCATTTCTCTGTTTATATTATCATATTTGTTATTTTGAATTTTAATGTAAGCATTTGAGTGTATTCTCTTAGGGGGGACCTGTGTTGTTCAGGATGAGATTTTGGTGTTCCCAAAACTAAGTATTTTAAAATGATATGCTCTTGGAATTACACCAATTCCTTTTTGTAAAATTTCCCCCTTCGTCTTACCTTTTCTTGTGTGTTTAATTGTGATTCTAGAACTTTTACTACCCCATTTTTTTCCCTTTTTATGGCGTGATATGACCAATGTGTTGCAAGCGCCAAAAAAACCCCTTTAAAACAAAAACAAAAAAGTTCTAAAAAATTTATCGAGAGCAATATTTCTACCCCAATTTTTTCCTTCTTACCATACCATCACTTCAATTCCCCATTCTTACCATAGCTGCCTATGCCTGATTTCCTTGAGATAGCCCAAAAATCCCATTGCCATGTGTTCTACCACCAGGCAGCAGGACCCTGACGTAAAAACAACCAAGCATGCTCACGAGGTCGAGATGGCGATGCGCTTCATCAGGTCTATTTCCTTCAAGAAGCTTGCTTGTGTGGGAATCACAGTGATCTGAGAGATTTATAAAAAAAAAATTTTTAGACTATGATAGTAATTTTCGATTTACACTGTCGTATTGGTATGTTATTCCTCCATTAATTCAAAGTTGTGTAAAACTGTCTGTGAATGATACAATGCAAGATATATGTGATTTTGTAATTATAAACTATTGTACAAGGCATTTAAATAAGATAAGACTTAAATCTTTTTGGCGATTAAAAATACTGGGGTTTTTATATACGCTGCGCACTAAATCTGGTAAATGTGTAATTGCACTTTACCAACGAGTCTCAAATTGACAGCAACACTACTATTGTAGAAACGCAGTTCCTAAGAGCCATACGTCCAAAGAGGTGGTTTATCACGGTTTTTACAGTGATAAATGATAGTACTAATTTAATGAGTTCAAGGTGTAAATCGGGAGGTCAGAGGTTAGATCCATAGTCGGGAGGGGCTGATTTTTTTTGGAGGGATTTTTTCTTGTTGTCTTCTTGCTTTGTATGGCCTGTTCCTTTCACCCTTTTTAGATCTTATAACATGATAAGTGTGCATTTTAGGTTCGAATTGTATTTCAAATGATGTTGTATAACAAATAAAGTCTGTATTTGATAGAATCGCCTTGCATTGTAATGGTTTTATTTCAAGACAAGCAAATAAATCATAGGAGGTCTGATAGCTCAATGGGAGCGATTATATTCATGTTTTTCGTCCAACCGAGTCTCAATCACGTGATTTTTGCTGTCCAACGATTGGACATTTCTGATACAAATGTAAACACGCAGCTATGTTTTGAAAGTTGTAAACATGCCCATGTATCAAGCTGAACACAAGTTCAGACAATCGTAATGTTTACATTAGGTTCAAAATCTGTGAACACTTTTCACCAGGGAGTTACTTTGAGCACATTTTGCATGTGCATGACCTCGAGCACGGGTTAAATAGTATGCCTTGGAAGAGTACGCATTTCACGTGCAAACGCGCGTTATCGATCCTGGATGCAGTGGAGATTTTTTCTTGACCCCCCTGTCCCAACACTGATTGGGGAGCTGGGTCTGTTAGATCTTGCGAAAAAGTACGTTGCAATAGACTAGCGTATATCCGAAGGTTAACGAGCAATTGTTATTGTCCATTTCACGCTATAGAAACTGGGATAAACTCCGGCTCCAAGGGCCAATGGTTCGGAAGGACTACTTTAATAAATCATTAAAAAATTCAAGTGACATTCAGAACACTCAACAACAGTACCCACCGTGTAACAATTTAATGGCGATGTCTGTGATATTTATCCGCTGGTTCTAAAACAAAGATCACCTCCTGCACGTGTGAACACCCACGTCTCTGTGCTCCAGGACAGCCTTGGACACACGTCCCTTCACCACCCTTTCCAAAGGCCCCGCTTCCCAGCATGGGCCCGTCTCACGCTAGACACCGGAATTCCCACTCGTCCAGGACACGACTTGGCCCCGGAGGAGAAGCCACAGCCCCAGGCTGTTGAAAGATGGTTATGATTTAGTAATAGATTTATTCAAATTGAGCATTTATATAGCACAATATCCACTGACGTGC
>NC_088360.1:97759708-97763201 GCF_034508935.2 Berghia stephanieae
GGCAGGATCTATGGTGTATTATTATAGCAAGATTAATACATAAAAGGTAAACAAAACTCTTTTTTTGTCTAAGATAAGATCATATGAGTTAAGATAAGATAAAAGATTATTATAGAGCAGTAAAATTAGGTGCCCCAAACGTAAACAATAACAAGTTGCTAGTGATTTTCGTTAGGGACCGGAATAATTTACGCACAATATAGGTCTCCCTTTTTTGTAGTTTGAGTTGTAGGCAATACACTTTCAGTATTGAAAATATGTTTACATAAAATCTAACAGTTGTAGAAATAATAATATAAGGCTAGATTAAAAATCTGGCTCCGAATAATTCTCGTTTTGTTCACACCAGCGCAATAATTTGCTCTGGTCTAAAAATAGATAGATTGTAACTTTTGATAAATTTTACCTTTTGTTCCATAAAATATCCATATCTAGACATTATTTGATGCACGATCGAGTATTTATGAATATGTGTTTCTTTTGCCACCTAACAGCCAAATTTTAAAGGTTATTTTTTTCTATAATTTACATTGAAACGTGAGCTGTCAAGACAGGAACATGTGGTTTGCCATGTGCTTCTAGACCTTTGTTTACGTTTGGGGCACCTAATTTTACTGCTCTATAGAGAATGAGAGTAGCGTCCCTTGATTGGACGTCACCCATAGTCTGTGACGTCACCGGCGGAAAAGTTATTAAAGAGAGAACGTCATGTTGGTTGTGCGCATGCGTCTCTCGTCCTTGCTTCCGGTGAAAGCGGCTTGAGACACTTCAAAACCAAATTGACGTTCTCTCTGTAAGGTGACGTCCAATCAAGGGACGCTACTCTTCCGCTAATCTCATTCCCTAAAGTCAGATTTTTTTTTATTAATGGCGCGTGTTTTTCTGGTTTTTCCCAGCTGTCCCTTTATCAAAAGTTGTAAAAATTTGTGTCAACCTCTGACTCATTTTGTCTTAACTGAATCTAGATTTTGGATCGTATTGATGCCATATTAAAAAAGTTTTCTTCTTTAAGACCTATAAAAAACTACTTTAAAACAGCTGATATAAAATTAGAAATTTTACACTGTAAAACATTTTTTTAAAAGTTACGCACCACAAAGTATGAATGAATTCATCGTATTTCCAAAAAATCTTGTACTAACTTAGTGATTATGAGTTCACGTCATACTTCTTTCCAAATAATAATAATTCGCTTTAAGTGTTATAAGCATACCGCTTATGTAGTTTGTATTAAATTTTGAATGTATTATTTATGGCATATTATCTACATCATGTCGCAATTACCAAAGGCTGATATGAAATCTTGCAGGTGGTGATGATACTGGGTATTTAAAAGGATGCCATGCCATTTTTTCTTCTCTGCATCATCTGGAATATTAATCTGGGGTCAAAGGCGTTTTAAGACTGACTAAATATCGTTTGCTGCCCTCAGCTGTATTGTATTGGACAACGCTACCATTCGTTGGCCCATGGTCACTTTAAGGCTCCAACTTTGGCAAATATAAAAGCTGACATGATTTCATGGTTTCAATCAGACAGTACTACATATTCTATACTCCTTAGTAAAAAACAAGAAATGACCCAGAAACAGCTTTCAAAGCAGACTGTCTAATCAGGGAGTTCTGACACGAGGTTGCGCGACTTCCCCCATATCACTGTGAGCGCAATCCAATCGAGGTCATTAGGCCCAAGTAAAGGGAAAGATTGAGATGAGAAACACCAAATTTACTCTCACCGACGAGGCAATAAATGATAAAGAGTAGATTGAGAAAAGGCATGCCTCAACCTTCGCAAACTAGAGAAAAATTACATTTCATTGGATAGAGTGATGCTCGGAATCTTTATGTAGTCGTTTCAGTTCTCCTTTTCATCATCCTCGTCATCAGACTGTGCTGATTGATGTGTCCAATATTTATTGGTTGTTGTTGTGTTGTTGTTGTTGTTGTTGTTGTTATTGTTGAAAACATATTTGTTGAGACACTGTCTCATAATCGATGAATTTTTACTTTTGACCAGTCTAAATAAATTTATGTAATCCTCTTTGGCATTAACACAAGCTATTTCTCAAACGTTTGCAATCAAAATTATATTGTTCTGTTAAATTATTATGCTCATTTTCGTTTGTATTCACCAGTAATGTGTATTGATAGTTATAAAATGTAGATGTCTGATAGTTAATAATTGCCATTCGTTGCTGCATATTCAAATACTGCACGGATATCGATTAAGCTTCAATTAACCGAACACTCCAGTTTTAAGAATTCCTTCAAAGTGGATATGCGGAAAATTCATAAATTTGATAATGTAAATCTTCTATGAGTTCCGATCCTCACCTGTTATCGATTTTAATATAGCTGTAATAAACGAAATTTTTTCATATTGTTTTAAAATTCATGAAAAAAACATTTTTATTAAGACAAATTGATTCAGAGGTTCATACAAATATTTGCAGCTATGCATTGGGGGGCAGCTGAGAACAAGAAGAAAAACACGCGCCATTTATTAAAAATCTGACTATAATTGTGTCTATCTTATTATTTAAAGGATGTCTTTTCATTATTATACCTCTTTACTTTGGGGTAAACCCGATTTGGATAGCTGCTTCTGTTAGAGTAAGAAAGTGCGATATACTGGCGACCTATCCAAAGGGTAGCAAGCAATTGCTATTGTCCGTTTCACGCTATAGAGGCCGGGATAAACTCCGGCTTTATATTTCCACATCTATTTATTTATTTCAATTTACAATGTCAAATAGAATCATCTCTTTCTATCCGGTAAACATTTTGAACAAATGAGAAACATAGTATTAAAAAATCATTACATTAGTCTTGAGTTTCTTTGTTTTTTGTTATGATTATGTTATTTACCTTTATTCCATATGTAGAAGCTTGGGAGAGATTCTCTATTCTGATGAAGTTTTCATTCTGGTGGTGGGAATGCGTCATAGATGAAATTAATGTTGAAATTAATTGTAGGGGAAGTTGTAGTAGGACTAGTAATTGTAGTTGTAGTAGTAGTAGTAGTAGTAGTAGTAGTAGTAGTAGTAGTAGTAGTAGTAGTAGTAGTAGTAGTAGTAGTAATAGTAGTAGTAATAGTATATAGTAGTAGTAGTAGTAGTAGTAGTAGTAGTAGTAGTAGTAGTAGTAGTCAGTAGTAGTAGTAGTAGTAGTAGTAGTAGTAGTAGTAGTAGTAGTAGTAGTATATAGTAGTAGTAGTAGTAGTAGTAATAGTATAGTAGTAGTTAGTAGTAGTAGTAGTAGTAGTAGTAGTAGTAGTAGTAGTAGTAGTAGTAGTTAGTAGTAGTAGTAGTAGTAGTAGTAGTAGTAGTAGTAGTAGTAGAGTAGTAGTAGTAGTAGTAGTAGTAGTAGTAGTAGTAGTAGTAGTAGTAGTAGTAGTAGTAGTAGTAGGAGTAGTAGTAGTAGGGTAGTAGTAGTATAGTAGTAGTTAGTATAGTAGTAGTAGTAGTAGTAGTAGTAAGTATAGGAGGGTAGTA
>NC_088360.1:97763301-97768301 GCF_034508935.2 Berghia stephanieae
GGGGTAAGGACTCTACCTTAAATACTTTCCCCGATCAAACAACCCGACCCAACCATTGCTGGGTGAACACGGAGGTCATGTAAAAACAAACTCGAATGAGGCTGTGCCCACCAACTAAAACTATCGGTCCCTGACGAAACGAAAAAATTTTGTCCCGATTTAATATTACAAGTTTAAAATTGAAGGAAAACAGCATTCATTGACCCCAAAGGTGGACCAGCCGAAGGCGTTTTTCAACTATTTAAATTATAGCATCTGAAGGGATGATAACGCATTATAATTAGAGCATAGACAACGCTTTTACACAGATGCTGTGCGCTCGGCTCAGACTAAGAAACTCAATAATTACCATCCGAAATATAACGGCCCAAAAACAACAAATCTATGTGTAAACCATGAACGCGTATAGACAGGTAAATTACATTTTAAATGACTTAGAAAAATGAATGGCAAAAACAACAAAACAAAACAAAAACAACAGAACCCCCCCCCCCCCCCCCCCAAAAAAACAACAATAACAAAGCCCTTAGTAAACGTCCACTTCGTTCTATCTATAGCGCATTACATGGTAGATTAGGGGAATTTCGCTATTATAACGTGTATATATTTGCGTTATTTATTGGTACCATTAAATTTCTTTTAAAAAAAAAAAATCTTACCTTCTTGCAGGGTCAAGGGACCGGTCAAGCTATTCCAGTCCCCCTGTCGTACTCTGAAATAAAAACAAAACAAAACAACGTTTTTAAGATTTTGGGCAAAAAAATTCGTCCTTCAAATATCGTCGATTATAACGAGTGTCATTCTCGTCAAGAAGTTTCAGATCTGGGAGTTCCCTGAATTTTCCCTACGCCCCAGGTTTGAGTGTTTTGGACTCCTTGGGTCATTTAACTTAAACGATATTTGAGGAACATGTTTTTCTGGCCATTTTTGTGTTGGAAAAAGCGTTTTTATTTTTTCCATTTTACAAAATCTCCTCCTTGATGTCAGTCGAATCAAGATAGGCAATTAGTACCAATCGCAATATAATACTGTGCGGACCATATATTTAGGTACTGCTTGATGCGCAGGGGTTAAATTTATCGATAAATAGGGAAGCATTACAAAGCGGACCCTGAATGTTGAGTTAGGACTTCAGAGCCGTACTGCCCATATGCATATTGGAGCAGCAGGAGTGTTTCCAAGTTTCCAAGGCTTAAACAGACGATTAGTAATTGCTTGCTAACCATTGGGTTTAGACGCTAAGTTTTGTCGCAATGCAAAATACCTACTTTCTCTTGTGCCAGATCTTATAGCCCAGCTAGCACTAGATATAGCCAAAACACAATAATTGATTGGTGGACAGACGGGGGGTGGGGATATCATTTATCGATTTGAAAATTAAGAATCACACTGTGGACAGCATATTATCATCAAGCGTCAATTATATATCTTAATGCAAAACCGGATGCGTATCGGAGAATAAATTGAATTGCTACGTTTTTTGGAATAAAAACAAAACAAAGCACAACTGGGTTAATAATAATAATTTTATCTATTTACGGACCCCGGCAAGGATCCCACTTGGAGGAATGCACTTTAATTTTTCTCCCTCTCACTCTCTCTCTCTCTCCTCTCCACACACTCACAACACACACCACTCACACACACACACTATTATATTATATAATTATATAAGTGTGTGGTGTGTGTGTGTTTCCCTCCCAGCTAAGGACTCGACCAGGGCCAGAACAAAACTAAGTAATTATCTCATTCCAAAAAAAAAAAAAAAAAAAAAGGCAGAACGCAAGTTCGATAACAGATACAGGTTGGGGGGGGGGGTGGGGGGGGGGGGGGGGGGGGGTGGGGGGTGCAGAAGACACAGCAAGTTAACTCACCGCCCGCTTTAGGATATCATAAACGCACCTCGGAATAGAAGACATTGCCAAAAAAAAAAAAAAAAAAAAAAAAAAAAAAAAAAAAAAAAAAAAAAAAAAAAGGCCTTAAGTATAAAGTGTAAGCATCAGCTGAATCAAAACTTCATAACAAGATCAAAGATTTTTGGGGAAGCGTCGAGAAATTGCATTCTTTAGAAGAAGAAAATTAATGTGGAAACAAACACCAATATCATTGAAAAAAACAAAACAAACCCAAACAAAAACAGTACCACCCCTCCAGCAAAATAGACACAATCTTTGCTGTTTTATATTTTAACTGCTAAGTTCATAAACATCGCTAAATCCCTGCGAACGGTCTTGCTGATGATAAAATTAGTTTTGCTGGATTATATATGTTTTACATAATTCACAAAAACTTCAGAAAAGTGTGAGAGTGGTGTGTGTGGTGTGGGGGGGGGGGGGGGGGGGGGGGGTAGGGGGGTAGCACCTTGTGAAATGATCACCGGGGTTGCCCTTTGAATTATATCAAAGTGTAGTCTAGATCTTGCAATCAAGACATTACTACAAAATCAAGAAATTAATAATTGTTTTTATCTGACTCTTCTTCTTCTCCTCCTATTACTCTTTCGACTACTACCAACACTACAACTACAACTACTACCAACACTACAAACTACAACTCAACCAAACACTACAACTACAACTACTACCAACACTACAACTACTACCAACACTACAACTACAACTACTACAACACTACAACTACAACTACTACCAACACTACAACTACAATACTACCAAACACTACAACTACAATACTACCAACGCTACTACTACAACTACTACCAACATACAACTACAACTACTACCACAACTACAAACAAACTACTACCAACACTACAACTACTACCAACACTACAACTACAAACTACTACCAACACTACAACTACAACTACTACCAACAAATACTACAACAACTGCTATACTACTAACAACAACAACAAAATACTACTACTACTACGACGACGACGACGATGTCTACTAACTACAATTAATTTTTATTATTATTATTATTTTTATTTTATTATTATTATCATTATACTACTACTACTACTACTATACTAATATACTTTCTACTACTACTTACTACTACTGCTATACTACTTACTACTAAAACTACTATTACTACTTTCTACTAACTACTAATATCTACTACTATCTACTATCTATTACTACTTACTACTACTATACTACTAATAATAATAATAATAATAATAATAATAATGATAATAATGATAATAGCAACAATAATCAACAAAAACTGGATATTGTATGAAACTACAATTTCTAAACACACATTCCATCATCATAAACAACAAATACGCACGATCGACAATGCATTTAATCAAGTGAATGGGAGAATTTTTAAAAATCAATCTTTATAGAATTTACCGACTTCTACCTATATTAAAAAAACCCCCAACAAAACACGTTTTTTTAAAGAATTTGGCCAGAAAACTCGTTCAAATATCGACCGATTAGAATTACCCTCATTCACCATGTAAACAACTCTCAACCTCGGATTTCAATTTCATAAAAGTTCCATGTTTGACAACTATTTTGGGGGATTTGTTTTTGGTCTTTATTTACACAAGACGAGTGTCATTTTCAATTCAATTCAATTCCCTTTATTCATCCCATTTGTCTTTAGGGTCTATTCCAAGGGAAGACTGGAATAACCCAGGCGTCAGCCGCAGAGCAGCGCCGCAAAGTGAGCTAGGGCGAGGTGACTTGCTCAGGCCACACAACGCAGCAGCGGGTGATTGAACTCGGTACCTTTCGGGTAGGAAGCAAAGACCGTACCACTGAGCCACGCTGCCCCCTTTTTCTAGCCATAATTTTTAAAACGCCCTTTTTTAGGGGGGGGGGGGGGGGGGGTTGCAGTCTATTGATAAAGCAATCAAAAGATCGTTTAAAGTTTGACTGGAATACGTATCGCGAATCCTTCAAGCGCTGACATTAAACTTATACACACTAACGTGATTCGATTGTAAAACATTTAGGCAGGCGTGAGTCTTTTCTTTTTCATAGTTGTTTGTCTTAAGATGTTTTACAGTGTTTACGACACATTTAGATCCGCATTTCCCGCCAGTAAAAAAAAAAAGAAGAAAAAAAAAAAAAGAGAAAAAAAAAGAAAAAGGAAGAAAAAAAGGAAGAAAGAAAAAAAAGGAAGAAGAAAAGAAAAAAGAAAAGGAAGAAGAAAAAATAGGAAGAAAAAAAAGAGGAAGAAAACGGTTTACAAAACATATTTTTAAAAAAGTAATAACAGTACATCATAACCAAAAGAGAGATGATTCACAATTATATATTATATTATATATATATATATATATATATATTTATATATATATTATATATATTATATATAATACACACAACACACACCACAACACCCAAAACTACTATTCAAATGTGTTTCTCTATCAGTCAAGGACTCCGGCCAGGAACAGGACACAACCAAGTAATCTCATCCCAGGAGAAAGACAGGAAGCAACCGGAGAACAGAAATAAGGCGATTGAAGACTAATAATATGACCTCCCTGCCCAATATTAATGAATGGGAGGTCAAAATAAGCCACCAAGAAGCACTAATTTGCATATTGAGACTCGCTTGTAAATCACATCATTGAGACGACTGTATAACATTAGTGGGGGGGGGGGGGGGGGGGGGGGGGGGTTAGTTATCAATAATTATCAGGTACCCCGAATAAGAACCAAAAAAAAAAAATGATTCGAATTTGACACTGTTTAAAAAAAAAAACAAAAACAACAAAAAACAAAAGAAAAAAAAAAAAAAACAAACCAAACCAAAACAGACGACAGATAAGAGACCCCGGCGGTTTTGGACATAAACCGAAATTTGTACAGCAACCAATCAAACCAACGACGTGGATTGAAGCCATATTCCTAATGGAATCAACAACAACAAAATCTAAATTATTTTTTCAAAAATGTATTTAAAGAAGCCTGTCCGACAAAACACACACACACACACAACACACACACACACACAAACACACACACAACACAAATATATATATATATATATATATATATATATTATAT
>NC_088360.1:97773301-97780801 GCF_034508935.2 Berghia stephanieae
AATGTTTTTTGCCATCCGCGTTATGAGTAATTCTCACTAAACTGTATTATCCAGACTATAAAGTTTAAGGTTACTTATAGCTTTGTGTGTCGGTCCGTTATACTTCCAGATGTCAATGTTGTGAGCTTCTTCGCCAAGCGCGTACCATCTATAGGCAGATTATCAGGGTTACATGACGCAGTAGAGTGAGGATGGATGATCTTTATAGATGACCAGCATATATTTAGACTAGAAAATAAGATACCCATCGCTCTGAACCAAAAAAAAAAAAAAAAAAATCAATTACACAAGGTATGTATCCAATCCCCAGGAAGAGTGGTTTTACACTTTCAATGAGATTGGAACCAATGTTGTGACATCACACTTATATTCCCTATTAGGTAATCAAATTCTGTTTATCAGTGTCAAAATATGGTGGTGTAAATAAAATAAAATAAAAATAAAATAAATAAATAAATAAATAAATTCCCTTTACTCATCGCAAAGGGGGAATTTTCCTTTAGGACCTATTCCGAGTGAAGACTGGAATAACCCAGGCGTCAGCCGCAGTGCAGCGTTTCAAACAGAGCTAAGGTTAGGTGACTTGCTCAAGGCCAACAGCGCGACGGGTAATCGAACTCGGCACCTTTCGGGTACGAAGCAAAGACCATACCGCTGATCCTCGCTGTCCGTCTATATGATGTTCACACTCTGTGGGGCCGACTGATTTGGTTTTATGGCATATTCTATAGGCAGTTACCATCTCTCGCAACATGTACTGAAGGAACGATGATGACAATAGCTATTTGCGATGATGAAGACAATGATGATGATGACGATAGTGATGAGGAGGAGAATGACAGCAATCGATGCAGCATCAGTGGCGACAATAATTACGAAAGAATCAAACATCAATTGATTAAATGACTCTCATCCTGTCAAAAACTCTCAAAACTGGGATCTCAAGTAAATTGACAAAAGAGTGGTTGAGATGGATGTAGACATCAGAGAAACTTAAAACACGCATGGAACATCTCACCACAGATCAAGATATACATCAGTGCTCTTAAAACAGGGTTGAAACCAAAAAGTGTAAAGAAATTTCTACTCCCCCCCCCCCCCATTCGCGTCAAACAGAAGATACGGGGAGTATTGATTTCGTTAAAAATACAGGCCAGGTGATTGGAAGCACCAATAACACCTATCAGAATTCTCTTTTGTTTAATCAGCTAAAAGCTCTACTCTAGAAAGACGCGTATTTTGAAATTTGACCAGAAAACTCGTCCTTCAAATATCAATCGATCTAAATGACCCTAACCTTGGTATCAACTCTCAAACCTGGGACTTTGCAGAAGTGCGAAGTTTGAAAAGGTTTTGCCAGGATGAGGGCCATTTAAATCGATCGATATTTGAAGGACGAGTTTTCTGGCCAAATTTTCAAACATGTGTCTAATCCAGCAGAGTGCTTCAGTTAACTGTTATGGTTAAACTAAAACATTCGTATCACGTCTGACGCGAAACGCTTTGTAATGGAATGAAATGGGAGAAGGATAGTCAATCAATCAGCATAAATCAGAACATGGTTAACACATGACCTCGCTCACACTCACAGCACACTGACATAGCACCAAGACTATTAGAAAGGATTATGTATCGTTGGCTTTGGCAAATCTAATTTGTGGAAGTTCTATGTTCCCTACAGTGAGAACAAATTATAGAACACAACTGAGCTTAGGATCTTGACCTCCTTCCTTCCTGCCCCCCCATAAAGAAATTGACACCGTTTCACTTTTAAAAAAAAAAAAAGGGGGGGGGGGAGTAAAGAAATGAAGAAAGCAAGAAAGAAAAGGATGTTTAAAAGAAAAAACACAACAAAACAAAAACAAACAAAAGCATATTCACTTATTTACTAACGCCATTAACTTGATAACTTACATTAATTTTCTCTCTCTCTCTCTCTCTCTCTCTCTCTCTCTCTCTCTCTCTCTCTCTCTCTCCCTCTCATCAATTCATAATTCTCTTCACTCCCTAATTCTCCTGTCTCTCTCTCTCTCTCTCCCTCTCCCCTCTCACACATTCAAATTTCATATATTTCTCTTTCATTCCCTAATTTCTCCCTTGTGTTCTCTCTCTCTCTCTCTCTCTCTCTCTCTCTCTCTCTCTCTCTCTCTCTCGCTCTCAAACAAACTCATCTATCTCTCCAACCCCCCTCCCCTCTCTCCTTGAATAAATACGTGGCAAGGTTCAATAAACATAAACGTGATTAATAAAATTCAAGACTGTCGGTGAAGTGTCTATAACGAGGCGGCAAGTGGGCCGCAAAGATGTGTGTGTGTGTGTGTGTGTGTGTGTGTGTGTGAATAGACATTGTAACAAAGCGGCATTCTAATTAGGAATCCCAACTTGTAAGCAACCCCCCCCCCCCCCCACCAACCATCTCTCCTTCAGCAATTGATAACAATTTAGGGCCTGATGGATGTTCCGTCCACAGACCGGTCTGTGGTTCCGACTGGCCAGTCATATTTACAGAGCTGCCAACCCGTCATGCCAATAAACAGGATTTGACTGAAAAATTCAAGATTTATATGGCGACGTGGCAGAAAGGTACTATCCAAGCTTTGTACCTTAAAGGCACTCCAGTTAAAATCCTCATAGCGCTGTGTGGCTTTGAGCAAACCACCTCAATCTGGTTACGGCGATGCATAAAAGGCGGACGTGGATTATTCCATTCTAATTATAATTGTATTCCCTTGGAATTGATCCTAAAGACAAATTATTCTCTGGAGATGGATAAAGGGATTTTTTTTCTCTCATTGTAATAAAATCAGGAATCTAAACAATCAAGAAATAGAAAAATTAGTTCTTACAATTATTCCTATATCATCAGTCTTGATGTATTATGAAATTTTAAAATTCTTTTTCACGACCACTTATTGTCATTAACAAAATTTTTGGACTCTTAGACTAGACATTTCATGGGTGCACGAAGGTTAGGCCAAAAAAAATCTGACATCCATTACCAATAAATTCAACATGCCTGAAACGTTTTTTGAAATGTGACCTACTGCTTCAAAATAGTATGATGTTGGGATGATTTAAAGGTCGTAAATAAATTAAAATCCATTTAGGAAAAGCCGGAAATCCCAGCATGTCGAAAATCTTGCACCTGTTGCATAGTATTTGTGTAAATATCATTGAATTATCTATGAAAAAAAAACAAAACAAACCTAGGTCTCCCCCCTCAAAAAAAACAAAACAAACAAAAAAAAACCCCAGGATTTTAAAGACAAAAAAAAAGAAAAAAGAAGAGAAAGAACAAATCCCAGGGGGAGATAGGAGTTGGTAGCTCTGAATTGATAACAGTTAAAGCGTGATGGATGTCTCATACGGTCAGACGAGACTAACCCCAATAACCACTACCGAGTCTGATACAAGCACAAACAACCTACACGAAAAAACTGAAATCAAGAGAGCATATAAACAAAAAAAAGTTAACAACAATAAATAAAATGGTTTCCAGAAAAAGAAGACGCGGAAGAAGAAGAAGAAGGAGAAGAAGAAGAAGAAGAAGAAGAAGAAGAAGAAGAAGAAGAAGAAGAAGAAGAAGAAGAAGAAGAAAAAATGAGTAATCCATAAATTGACCTGTAAATTACTAATAATTTACTATTAATCCATTCCTCAACTCGTGCGCACGCATTGACGTGACTATGAATGGATAACAATGATAATTATCTCCAACACTAGAATGAATAGTGACGTTAAGCAGAATTTCTTTATATTGGTTACAGTACCATACTTTGGGATTTTTCTTCTTTACGGTATATGAAAAACTAAGGGTCTGGGATGGGTGAACATTTGGATGGTTTACATTACCAATATTATACGCAGTGAATTCGGTTCTGATTACGATCACTGAACTCCCCACGGGTTGACTTGGGTCTTCTTCTCATGAGATTCACGTGCACTACTCATTAACAATGTCACCCTGGATTCATAATAACACGGAGATTTGTACACTTTGTACACACTTTACATTTCTGATCATAATAATAATAATAATGATAATAATAATAATAATAATAATAATAATAATAATAATAATAATAATAATAATAATAATAATAATAATAATAATAATAATAATAATAATAATAATAAAAATATATACTTTATTAATTTATTCATTAAAAAAAATAGAAATTCGTTTACAGACGTGGCATGAATGAAAATGTATAAACACAAAGTTGAGAATATATGGCGACAATGTATACACGCATATATAATATATGCAAATGCACAAAAATGTAAAAATATACAACCAATAGCAACACTTTATAAATTAATTTGATAAATTGAGATAGGCCATACCTCTGGCATTTAGTCCAAACTTGTGTGTGTATATTTAAAAGATAGTATTGTGTAATTTTTATTTAATATTTAATTTAAATCACAGTTGCCACTTTAAACTTTCTTTCTACGGCTACTAGAACCCAAGTTATGAATTTTCTTCGGGATAAAATTTGTCACTATGGGAAACACTGAGAACAGAGAAAATCGTGTTTAAACTTTTCCATTTTATTTCTTACTGAAATAACATGATTGTCATCAACAGATACCGCATTTATTTTACATTATGAGATAGAAAAGACTCCCAAGGTGAAACGTATTGAAAAATAACACATCATAAAATATTTTTCAATAAAATAAAATTGTTTTTTTTTCTCATAAATTTCAGATACAAACATTCAGATTGTTTCCTAGTTCCGAGCGGAGTTCTCACAAAATAAGAAAAATATTTCTCATTTCTCAAGATATTGGATTGATATTTCATACACATCAAGATGAGCTAATAAGTAACCCTTTTATACTATGTTTGCTCCGACATAAGCATAATTATAATTAAAAGTATGGGAACCAAAAACAAGAACAGGAAGACGAACACTGACTATGGTCAAAGTAACAATGTCGACAGATAATTTGAAATTGTATTTTGTATTGATAATAGAATTTGCATTGAAGAGACAAAAACAGATTATTTCCATTATATTGTGATATAATGAGATGAAAGTCTGGAGCAAGATTGTCCAAATAGAATGAACCGAGCAGACTGAGGTGGGCCATAACTTTATCAGTCGCTATCTTAAATAACTTGTTGTCCTTAGATACGTATATCTTCCAGTGTAATAAATAATGTGTACTAAATGAATATATAAATGAAATGCTGTAAATGATGTAAAAAGATAATATTCAATAATATTATTATAAAGACATTCTGATAGGTAGAGTTGTGAAGAAAGTAGAATTTAGGGATCACAACGTAAACGAGCTGATTAAACCGCCTGTCCAAATTCCTGGAATCTAGACATGCACAGACGCTCTTGTTTGGTTATGCTGTGCTGTGTCTGTGCACAATCGTAGTGTATAAAAAAACTGTGTAAAAATTCTAGACTCCTTGGCCTAGCCTTTGTGGTGAATTTAATGTTTTTATTCCTTGTTCACGAGAATATAATAAATACTAGTGGATGGAAATATAAAAAAATAGTAAAATAAAATAAAATTCCCTTTATTCTATATCCCCAAAACAAAATTTGTCTTAAGGATCTATTCTGAGGAAAAACTGCAAAGTGAGCTAGGGCAAAGTCATTTGTCAAGGCCACAGAGTGCTGCGGAAAGTCATACTTGATACCTTTTGGGTATACAATGACCATATATCTCAAAGCCACACGGCCATCTAAGGCATATATGTTTCTCCAAGAATGTGGGGGTTGTTTAGGGTATGGATTCCATGAAAAAAATTAAATTTATTATTATTATTATTATTCTAAATTGAAAAAAAGGGTGAAAATAGAAAGAATGAAAGCAAGTATTTTAAATTTTAAATAGCTAGATTTGACATCACAATCACACACAAGGGTGAAGAAACTCATGAGCTTCCTTACATGAAAACAGTTAGGTAACAGCAACAACACAGTTGTGTTGAGAACAACTTTAACTAAAACTCGTGAGAACTAGAACACACTTTTCATTTGCCCTTAAAGTTTACTAAGGCAAATAAGCACATTCCCTACTCTACTCCTTGGTCCTCACTTGTCTCAGAATGATAATGATATAAGGAAACTGCATGAAAATAGATTGGTAGCCTATTTTCACCATATGGTGATATTGGTGTGGAATGCTATTTTCACCTCAGTGATACCGTGGTAGGCAATATTCAACCTACGTCAATAATAATGTGGTAGGCTATTTTCACCGTATGATGATATCTTGGTAGGCGATTGTCACTGTACATGCTAATGTCTTGGTGGGGTATTCTAACAGCTATGTTGCAGCACTTCATATAAAATATAGTCGGATAACTCAGAAATCTAAATGTTGAAATTTCTAAGAGGAATCTTTTTTTCAGAATTTTATTTTAGTGCACCTCTTCCCCCCTCCCCCTTCTATTAAATTGCAGTTCACCAACTGTGCTGGTGAAAATTCACCAAAAGGGAAAAGAAAAAAAAAAAACACCAAAAAAAAAAAAAAAAATAAAAAAAATAAAAAGAAGAGGGAAGAGAAAAAAGGCCCCCCAAAAATGTTGAAATGAGGTTGAAATTAAAGAGCAATGTGCGAAAGCTCGCCGTCAGAACCATCAGTGACGATGTTACTACAGCTAAAACATATTTTTCTTCTTTGTTTATGAGTGAATACTGGTGGTAGGGACTCAGTGAACAATTATAATAATAAATAGCGCTGGTGGTAAGGACGGTGGATGATTGCACTGATGGTAAGGACTCGGTGGGAGTAGCACTAGTGGTAGGGACTCAGTGGATAATAGTAATAGTGATTCTGATAGCCTCCTTTACTATTTTCACTGCACACGGTGATAATAGCTTGGTATACTATTTTCACGTTTCACGGAACAGTGAAAATAGTCAGTCCGTAATAACAATGTCACCAACAATCTTCAATGGTTTGTTTTGTAAAAGGCCCCAAGGGTCCATCACTGCAAATTTTCAGTTACAGTCCAATCACAAAAAGGAAAAATCACAGATTACTTTGATGAGCGAGTGCATTCAATGTTCAAAACTGTTTCGAACGTTTCCAAGCATTCAATGTTCGTTATGTTCTGTGGCAGTCATTTATTGTTCATGGGAAAAAGCTGTGTTTATATGTGTCTGTTCTTGTATTGTGATGCATTGTAATTAAGTGTATCTACCTAGCCTACGTGCATAACATACCTATCTGGCATAGTCACTGGCTTTTTCAATTGAGTGTAGTGTAAGTCAGCTGTTTTCTTCAGTTTCAGTTTTTATCCCTGACAAATGACCCCACTCAGCTGCAGTGGTTATAGTTATAGACAGAGTACAGTCAGTACAGACAGAGTACAACAGACAGTGAAGTGGTCAAGACCAGGTGACCAGGATCTTGGCCTTGCTTACTGATTCTTCAATTCTTGTGCTTAAATTATCACTCTGATAATCTTGATTGAATCTCAAACGATGGTAATGGTAGTGAAATCGTGCTTTGACTTATGTCCGG
>NC_088360.1:97785801-97800801 GCF_034508935.2 Berghia stephanieae
CTAAAATAATTTTGTTGTAAAAAAAAAAACCAAACAAAACCCAACTTGTTTTTAAAATGTTGGCTAGAAAACTAAACCTTAATATATCGATCGATTAAAATGATCCTCGTCTTGTAAAAAAAAAAAAAAATCCTCTCAAACCAGGGACTTCAAGGAAGTCACTGGACGAGTTTTCTGGCCAAGATTTTAAAAATGTGTTGTTGTTGTTTTTATATTTTTAACAGAGCACGAATGAAGTGATATTGATATATTCTTGTTGAATATTTTACATACATGTTTCAATATACGGATTATTTAATTGGATTTTCTTCCAGGTCTACACTGAACTGGTTTGTAGCCAAATCTACATCGGTTTGTAGCCAAGTCTACATTTTTTTTGTAGCCAAGTCTACATTTGTTTGTAGCCAAGTCTACATTGGTTTGTAGCCAAGGGTATATCGGTTTGTAGCCAGGTCTACATTGGTTTGTAGCCACAGGATCTGTAAAATATTTTCAAGATGGAATGAGGTCTTTCAATAAAATGTCAAACAAGGATATGCTTTAATAATAATTTAAAAAAGAAGATAATAATTCTCAGGATTATTAAATCTTTGACTCTCCTTTTTGTGATTTGTGGAGTTCATCTTAAATCGTGTTCATATCTATCGGAGTACAAAAATCAAGGCTTTTATATGATATTTTAAAACAGTGTCTTTAAAAAAAAGCGTATATTTTAATCAAGCACAGTGATAACTAACTACAGACATTATGCCAAGACACTCTAAGCTTCCCTCCACCCTCAGCGATGACTTCAACAACATCGAGGCTGGAGCCCAAGAGACCGTTCCCATTGATCTTCACGTTGACAAGCTCAACTACACAGTCACTAGCACACCGGGATCTTGGTGGGAAAAACTTACAAATGTTCAGGTAACTTCCAATTTGTTTTCACCCGATAAAACGATCATATGTATAACTTATAAAAAAATAGAGCAAATATAGAGTGTGCTCAATGTGCTCAAAGCGCTTTACAAGGGCTCAAAAGACATCAAAACCAAACATATATGCCGAGACATGTTGTCCATAAGGCGCAAAAACAATTTTTTTTCGACAGATCTATCTGGATTTAATGTGATGCATTAATTGTGTTTGCTATTCGCCGAAGAAGGGTAGATTTTGAACCCCACACGTTCCATATTTAGCAATTAACACATCTTTGAAACTGATATATTAACTTTTGTACATTGCATAATTAAAAATTTCGTCGTTGGCTTCCTTTGCCTTGCCCCCCCCCCCTCTCCCCTTAAACACCAGATGCCATGGGAATGGATGGAAGGAGCAGTAACGACCCAAGTCCTCAAAGATGTGTCTTTCACTGCGAGAAGCGGTCAGCTCGTGGCCATCATGGGCGGTTCAGGTAAAGAAGCAGACACTATTTTAAATCTAAATTCATGTATTTTTCTGTGGTGACGTATCAACAGGTCTAAGTGCTCGCGTCGTTAACCACTTACCCTCCTTCCGCACTAGGACAAAACTGTCCCGGGACAAATTTGTCCTGTCCCACTGGAGAAAACTTCTATCCAAAAGGGGTTCCGCACTAGGACAGGACTGTCCCAGGACACACCTGCGCGAATGCATTATTTTTTTTTTTTTTACAAGATTCAAAAGTTTTTTTGTAGGCTATTGCAACTCTAATAATTCACATTTTATGAATCAACATAAGATACGACATGACGATAATGATTTTTTACACTGTACAATGGGATTTGTTTCATAAGATTTATATAATCATGAAATATTCTTATAGCAAGAGTTAATATTATTGCTACTGCTACTACTACCACTACCACTACCACGACTACGACTACGACTACTACTACTACTACTACTACTACTACTACTACTACTACTACTACTACTACACTACTACTACTACTACTACTACTACTACTACTACTACTACTACTACTACTACTACTACTACTACTAGTAATGGATGAAATAGAGGTTGCATATTTCTGTGCTTTACCACGTGGAAAAAAAAGACAAATTGAAAGAGAAAACAATATTGGGTGCATCCTTTAATGACCCAAAGATTGCTCAAGGGTCAATTCCGTAGACTCTATGGTGATCTCCGATCTTATCTTAAAATGACTTTCTTAGAATCACCTCATTTTACCCAGGTGCAAAAGAGCACCAGTTCGCTGATGAAAGTAATCTTTGACGGACTAGCATCATTCAAGAGGATACTAGAAAGTCAGCATGCTTCGTACCCGAAAGGCATCAGTTGAGTAAGTCACCTCGCCTAGCTCAATTTGCGGCGCTGCACTGCGGCTGACGCCTGGTATACCTTGTCCTAGCTAAATTTGCGGCGCTGCATTGCGGCTGACGCCTGGGTTATTCCAGTCTTACCTTGGAATAGACCCTCGAGAAAAATTTCCCTATGGGATGAAAAAATGAATTTTATTATTTTAAATTTTAAACTGTTATCTGTCTGCTCAACGCCACAGAAACATGGATAAGTTCCGGATTTATAAGCTTGGGAGGCAAGATGGCCTATGGTTAGCGCGTTGTACTCTGGACTCAGAGGTTCTGTGTTCGATTCCGACCGAAGCCAACTTGTACTTTCTAGAGCAAGAAAATTTACTCCAATCACTCACTCCATTCAGGTGTAAAAGGGTACCTGTCAAGCTGGGATAGTAATCTGCGATAGACTACAGACTAGCGTCCCGTTCAAAGGTTTTCAAACAAATACGTTAATTGTCCGCTTCACGCTATTGAAACCGGAATAACTCCTTCACCATTGGCTACAAGGCTCTAAAGGACTTAATTTGTTTTACACTGCGTCCAAGTGGCTCAGAAGGACTTACTTAAAAATATTTTCATTGAGAATTCCCGAAATAAATAACGATAAAGATAATTGATCCCACAAGTTACCGAATAGATGTGCGACCGGTTTTAGACACGTTACTGCTGTGTCACAAAGTGTGACACTTCTTAAATTATATTTATAAACATACGTTTTTAAATTGCCGAAAATATTTATGTTGCTATGCCTTCTGTACGTGGTTTCATCACATAGAATTATTTTTTGAAATAAATAAATAAATTATAACTGTGAAATTGAATGTAAGCTTCAGTTTAATATACGAAAAAAGATAAAATGGACGTTTCGGGTTTCCCCTTCATCAACAACACATGATGAATTAAAAACTACAGACGAATGAGATAATGTGGTAGTGGCGTTGTTAAGATGCATAAACAAAAACATTGATGGGCAGGAAATTGTTTGCTACTTTGTGAGGAAGCGCGAATGAAAACAGAGCAATAGAAATTTATAAAAGGTGCGTACATAATTATGTGAAAAGAGGGGAGGCGGGAAGGAACTGTGTAATGCAGTATAGAAAGTGAACTAAAATAAAGTGTGGACTATTGTTGGAAAATAAATACAATGGAATTGGAAATAAATACAAAATATAAGGGATGTAGTTATTAATATATTAGTGGCATTAGCAGCAGCAGAAGCAACAGTAGTAGTAGTAGTAGTAGTAGTAGTAGTAGTAGTAGTAGTAGTAGTAGTAGTAGTAGTAGTAAGTAGTAGTAGTAGTAGTCGTAGTAGTAGTAGTAGTAGTAGTAGTATAGTAGTTGTTGGGATGCAGAAAATAAATACAGGCATTTCAATTTTGACACGGCGCCGCCAAGTCTGGGACTTTTTTGTCCTAGTGCGGAAGTCTGCTATATTTTTCTACTATCACAAACGATATGAACACGGGACTGGGACAGTCCTGTCCCGCTGATTTTGTAGCATTTCACAACGGCTTGGGACACAACGGGACTGTTTTGTCCCGTCCCAATAGGTGCGGAAGATCTCTCTAAATTCTATATGTTACAGATTTGGGACAGGACTGTCCCGGGACAGTCCTGTCCTAGTGCGGAAGAGGGTTTAACTGCAGTAGTGGGGAAAGACAATAATTATTTAAACATTTTTTCGTCCTTCAAATATCGATCGATATTTAAAAAAACGAGTTTTCTGGCCAAATTAAAAAAAATACTTGTCTTTCTAGAGTATGACAGCTAACTGGTTAACTGATACTTACCAAAAATTAATTATATCATAATAATATACTGCGACAAGCAAGTGGACAGTATATGTAATAAAAAGACATTTTAGTGAGTAGAGATCACTCCAACATCAACAACGTCCAATGGTTTACCATGACAGATACGTTTGAATGTCTCTTGTTTATTAGAAGAAGATGAATGTCTCCACAAAAATTAAATTTCTCTTTTTGATTAATTCAAGGTTATTTTATATTCCAAATCTTGCTAACAGCAACACCTAACATGGTAGCAAAGACTTAACACCTGTGAGGTGATGATATTACAATGTTTTTATCATAATGTCTTTGATCCGAAGGCGAGTGTCATACCACTAGACCATCGAGCCGCAAAGTTTACTCCTACATGATAACGATTTGAGACAATGGGTCACATATTATCAACAATAGGATACAGTTCAACGTGTCTTACTGAAATCCCATTAGATACACTCAAAAGTATTTGCTAAAGAAGGACCCTTAATGCTCTTTGCTCTTTTTGTTTTTTAAACAACAAAAACTGACCAAGTGATATTGCTAACAGTAGCTTATAGGGAAAAAGTCTGCACTAAACGAATTTGAACATGATTTGGTAGCTTGAGCACTTCTAACTAAGACTTAGTTTTCACCTTCTTTTGGTGACCATCGCCGTGCTGCTGTGAAATAATAGATATAAAATTCAAGATGCACATTGGGTATAATTTACCCTATTGAACGCTGACTCTTGGCGTAATAATACATTGTGCACGAAGAGTGCGGACATTAAAAGGAAGGAAATAAGCCTTGACACTATATAAGCACCCAGAAGAATTTTTGACTATCCGTTCTGTATACACAAAAGACGTTCGATGACCACCTCCGTGTATAAAGTTTTTTACACATTTCACCGTCTCATTGAGATGGTCAAACAGATCAGGCGATGATACCGGAAATGAAGAAGCGTTCACGACCCTAGTCAGCCTAAGAAAATGCAGCAATTTGACCAATACTTATTTACTAATCCTTGGTTTCTTGGTGAAAGATAAAGTTCCTCCAGACACTCCTGTTCTGGGCCAGCCATCTCAGCTCATTCCATGTCTTTCAAGTCTCTTTCATATCTTTCATCAATTTGAGCAATGGTGACTTTTAAATACTTTTATGTTGTGCGCAATGCAAACACGAGACGTCGACAATCGAGCTCAAATCCGGATGTCCCAATAAAACCACGAAAATGAGCTTTACTTACACATCATTGTTTTATACTATTGATAATTCACCTATTTAACCCTCTCCTTACCAAATATAGGAAAATCGTCACATTCGTTACGATACAACCAACATTTTTAAAAAATTCAAATTTCTTTTGTACATCATAAAATTTAAAGAAAATGATTAGTGTGCTGTAGAGTATGTCTTGCTAAAGAAATTATGCATCGGATGAACTTTACTCCTATTGTGTTTGAGTGATAAAAAGTATATTCTTGTGTTAGTTGGGTGTGAAGTTTTTTGGGAAAATCCTGAAAATGGCTGGTAAGGATAGAGTTAAACGTTTTTTTTTTTTTTTTTGTTTTTGTTTTGAATGACCCAATTCCATCCGATCCCAACCCATGCCATCCTCCAAGGTTCTGGAAAAACATCCCTGTTGGACGTCATGGCCCATCGGGTCAATTCCGGGGTCACCGGCAAAATGTACCTCAACTCAGTGGAGAGCAGCAAATCTATCGTCGACACATGCGCAGGCTACGTGCGGCAGGACGACAGGCTCATTTCATTCCTCACCGTCAGGGAAACGTTGATGTTCGTAGCGCAGCTCAAGATGCCCAAAACATGCCCACGATTTGAAGTCAGGCAGAGGGTAAGTCTTTTATGGACTCTGAATTCTGAATTGTGACTCACCGTGTCCATTATGTTTTGAGTATTTTAATTAAGCGCATAGCATAAAAAACCCCCAGAAAATCTCTTCTCCCATGTCTAATGTTTTCGACTCGCCTACATATTATAATTTAATATACTTTTAACATCTGAATCATCTAAAAGTAATACCGTTTCGAGGCGATGGGTCACAAACGAATATATATATATATATATAGGTATGTATGTATGTATGTATGTATTTATGTATGTATGCATGTGTGTATGTATGTATGTATGTATGTATGTATGTATGTATGTATGTATGTATGTATGTATGTATGTATGTATGTATGTATGTATGCGCGCGCGAGTGTGTGTGTGTGTGTGTGTGTGTGTGTTTGTGTGTGTGTGTGGTTGTGTGTGTGTGCTTATCTTTATTTTGTACTCACTGCTTGCTCAATTCACTTGAAATATTGTCACGGCCATCTTATGTATTGATATTTAATTATTTCAAATCTAGATATATAATATCATACAATATCATAATTGTTATTATTAACATTAAATAGAACATACGTCGTCAGTATTCACTACCTATACCATGACACCATAGATTTAAAATACAACAAGATGGCGGTTAAGCACATTTTCTCGATTAAACGCTGACTATTGATGTGATAAAGGGAACTATTGCACGTAAGAGCATAGCTATAAAAAGACCAGAAAGAAGCAATTTATTGTACTGACAAAACTTTAGCACCGCAACTACTTTGAATCTGAACTTTTGCACGCAAAAAGACGCCCGTTGAACATCTTGTTATATACATCTATTACTGACACGTACTCGATTTTGATTGGCCAGTTATTCGGAAGATTACTCTGACACTACTTTAACCCTTTAAAGTCGGCGTTAAATAATGACCTATCACATCAATCTGATGTCATGTCAGGATGAACTAGATGCCAAATAAATTAAAATAAAATAAAATAGAATAAAATTCCCATTATTCATCCCATGGGGGTCCCGATAGCTCAGCTGGTAGAGCACTCGCTTCACACTGAAAGGGACCGAGATCGATCCCAGGTGCTGTCGAGCTTTTTTTTCCGTCCTCCCCCCTCCCCCCCCCTGTCCACCCAATAGCGAATGGGTAACTAGGTCTGTTATATCTGGCGGAAAGTGCTTTGCGATAGACTAGCGTCCTATCAAAAGGATAGCAAGAAATTGCTTTTGTCCCTTTCAAGCTATAGATATCGGGATATAACTCCGTCTCCATAGGCCTCTTGGGTCTGAAGGACTACTTTTATTCATCCCATAGGGGAAATTTGTCTCTAGGGTCTATTCCAATGGAATATTGGAATAACCCAGGCGTTAGCCGCAGTGCAGCGGCGCCACAAACTGAGCTAGAGGGCGATGTGACTTGATCAAGGCCACAGAGCGCAGCCGTGGGTGATCGAAATCGGTACCTTTCGGGTACGAAACAAAGACCGTACCGCTGAGTCACGCTGCCCCTAAAAAATTGAACATTGAGCTAAAATGATTGGACAATAAATTAACATAAATAGCAATAAGACAATGGACTAGAAGCTTCGATCCAACTCACAATGACAGTAGTTGTGAACTGTTCAGGTTTTTGTTTTTTTAAAATGTATTTCTTTCTCTCACTCGGAGAACGGTAGTATAGATAGAACGAAGATGACGTCACTCAAGCCTTTATTATTGTATTTTGCCATCCGCGTTTGTGAGTGATTCTCAGTAAACTGTATTAACCAGACTATAAGCGTTTAAGGTTACACATAGTTTTGTGTGTTGATTCGGATGGCAATGTTATGCGTTTCTTAGCCAAGCGCATTCTATCTATAGATTAGTCGAACTTGAAAAGAATACAAGAATGAGAACGATGAGAACAAATATTATGACAGCAGGGCTGCCAGATAGCCAGAGTTCCTCGTGGCCAATTTCGACTTCAAAAATGGCCAAATAGAACCTCGCGTGACCAAACACTACAAATCTTTGACCTCCTTGAAAAAGTCGTCGGTTTTGGTAATTAAATAATCAACTAGACTGGAAAAATTGTTATTTAAATAAACTTTAAAATTAAAAGTTAAATTAATAGAAGTATTATTCTCTGCTTGGCTGATTTTGGTCAATCAGGCCGCTTATGTGGCCATCTGGCAGCCCTGGATGTCGAGCTGTATCGGAGGTCTCCCAGGTGAGGTTTGCCACTTTCAATTCATTGCTCAATGGGCGCCTTCATGCCTAGCCTTTGTAAACATATAAAATGGCACTGCCAAAAAAAAAAAAAAAAAAATGACTTCAAACTACAAGGGCAGACCACCAAAAGAAAGCAAATCATGAGATGTATACAGTGGGGCCATTTCTTTCCTTGAGTAATACTAACGACAACTCACTAGGCGGTACACTTACCTAAGAATGACGTCAAACTACAAGTCTTAGTTTCAGGTTACAAGTTAACGAAGGCTACGGTCTACATCTGCTCGTAGCCTTCGTAAACTCGTACATAGCCTGACACTGATAAAAAATTCCTTTAAAATACCCGTACAAGGTCAGACCACCAAAAGAAAACAAATCGTGAATTGTAACCAATGCTACAACCGATGTGTACATATATGCAGGTCTGACATCCGAACCCACTAGTTTAACATTGTGTAATGGACAATATTTTGTGTTATTTATTGAGGTTTCCATTACAACGGTGAGTCCATAAGGAATTGAGTTAACGGACCTGCAAATAAATGCACGTCGGCTTCAATTAATTGGATGATTACAAGTTTTCGCATTGAGCACTCCCAATGACAACTCACTCGACTACTTAACCTAAGAATAACGCCAAAATAAATCAGTCACATTGTCAGGCTATATTATGTTTACGAAGGCAATGTTCTGATACCACACCGATGTATAGTCTAACATTTTTATAGTCTTATTGATATATTCTAGTGAGAACTAATCACCAAATGGAGGTCTAATGATAAGGAGCTGAATGACGTCAACATCATTCCTTCAATAAAATCTAAAACTGTTGAATTGGCATGACGATTAAAGTAAATAAACGATATAGAATATCATCAATTATATTAGTAGTCTCTCTTTCCACCACCCCCCCCCCCGTCTTTTTTTTCCAATTGCTTATCATCTCCCTTGGAATGCAATCAAAGAACATTATGTCATTCACATTTTAAGTGCGGTGTCTAAAGACAAATTTGACATTTCGATGCCAGTTAGCTGACAAAAATCCATAGCAAGCGTACTGAGAGTTATACTGTAACTATCTCGTTAGCATTTATTATTATTGTACCAAGCAGACTATGTTCTACAGACTCAGTAATTGTCAATGTTTTGTCGCCAATTATGACAATCGATGAAAACTTGACAAGTCGTAAAAGAAAAACAGACCTGCCTACTTGAAACTGGAAAAATTGTAGTTTTCAGGGGCCTACTTGAAACTGGAAAAATTCGTTGTTTTCAGGGGCTTACTGAAACTAGAAAAAATCGTTGTTTTCCAGGTCTATTGAAACTGGAAAAATTTGTAGTTTTCAGGGGCCTACTTGAAACTGGAAAAATTCGTTGTTTTCAGGGGCTTTCTTGAAACTAGAAAAAATCGTTGTTTTCCAGGTCTATTGAAACTGGAAAAATTTGTAGTATTCACAGGCCTACTTGAAACTGGAAAAATTCGTTGTTTTTATGGGCCTTCTTGAAACTGGAAAAAATTCGTTGTTTTTAGGTGCTTAGTTGAAACTGGAATAAATCGTTGTTTTCAGGGGACTATTGAAACTGGAAAAATTTGTAGTTTTCACAGGCCTACTTGAAACTGGAACAATTCGTTGTTTTCAGGGACCTTTTTGAAACTGGAAAAAATCGTTGTTTTCAGGGGCCTACTTGAAACTGAAAAAAGTCGTTGTTTTCAGGGACCTACTTGAAACTGGAAAAATTCGTTGTTTTCAGGGACCTTCTTGAAACTTTAATACGTTAAAATAATGCTCCAAACTCCTTTATACAATAGACCTACTAGCTCTGGCACCAGAACATCGGTTTTAAGCCGTTTACTTGAATAAAAAATCTTTATATATCTAGTTATATCTTCGTTAGAACCGAAAATTCGTAATATTACGAGATTTTTGTAGTAGTGGTTGGCATATCTAGAAAAAGGAATCGCCAACTTTTATTTTTATTTCAGCATTATTGGAACGTATTACATATCCGATGACGTGGCAATCTATTACGCTTCCTTCGTTTATCTTTATCGCTTGTTAAAATATTGGAATTTGTTGCTTCTTTTGTAAGAACTTAAAAACATATTTTCATGTTTTGGACTCATTTGCATCTTCACACCATTTTCATCAGCTTCTCCCTCATCTTCTTCCTTACCATCTATTTGCTCATACTCGTAATATTATTCTTTCTCTTCTTAGTATTATATTATGCTCCATCCCTCTGCTTCTTCCTCGGCCTCCTCGGTCTCCTTTGTCATCACGATCTTGATCATCTCCACCATTATCATCATCATAATTATCATCACCACCACCGCTGCACCACTACCACTATGACTACCACCACCATCACCACCACCACCACCACCACCACCGATACCATTACCAAAATTGTAATATCGCCTAACAGGCGTCATGTCCCGTCCTACATGTTAAATGTTGCTGTTGACCAGGGACCCTTTGTAAAGCGCTTTGAGCACATTTAGTGGATATTGCGCTTGATAAAGCTCAATTTTTACCTCAAACACAATTAATTGTCACAATCACCTCCACACCACCAACGCCACCGCAGCCACCACCCACTGCCACCAATTAACACCACATCACCACCACCGCCAACTCCACCACTAACATCACCACCACAAATACCCCCTCCCCCCCTCCCTTCCACAACCACAAACCCCTATAGGGAATAGATTAGCGGAAGAGTAGCGTCCCTTGATTGGACGTCACCTTACAGAGAGAACGTCAATTTGGTTTTGAAGTGTCTCAAGCCGCTTTCATCGGAATCGAGGACGAGAGACGCATGCGCACAACCAACATGACGTTCTCTCTCTGATAACTTTTCTGCCAGTGACGTCACAGACTATGGGTGCAATCAAGGGACGCTACTCTTCCGCTAATCTCATTCCCTATTCCTCAATCCATCCTATCTTACCATAACATTAATTCACCTATTCTTCCATACATCAACCCATTTACCTTGATAAAATACCTTGGATACATTCCATCACCACGACAAACATCACTTCCTCTCTATCTAATCCTTTTCTTCTTTCTTCTCATCTTCCTCTAAATATTCCTCTATTTACCGGATATGCCCCTAGCCAATCATTCTCATTCCTTGATAAAATCAATTATGCTATGTGCTGCCTTAACTATGCTATGTGTTGCCTTAACAATTAGAGGGAACAAGAAGACAAATTTCCCCAAACTGACAAAACACATTATACCATTTTAACCCGAAATTATTTACTTCATATAGAAGGAACGAAATTTACGTCATCCAGTTCTTTGTTATAGTTTTTATGAGTAGTTCTCACAAAATTCTATCAATCAGACAATTAACTTGTAGGGTTGTACATATTTTTGTTTTTTGGTACATTATATCCGACTGGCGGTGTTTGAGTGTTTTTGGATAAACTCAAAGCAGCAATATTTTGACCAGAAATAATTTACTTCATATAGAAGGAACGAAATTTACGTCATTCACCCAGTTCTTTGTTATTGTCTTTTGATAGCCATTTTTATAAAAATAAATAAATAAATAAATAAAATTCCCTTTATTCATCCCATAGGGGAAATTTGTCTCTTGGGTCTATTCCAAGGGAAGACTGGAATAACCGAGGCGTCAGTAGCAGTGCAGCGCCGCAAATTGAGCTAAGGCGAGGTGACTTGCTCAAGGCCACATAGCGCAGCGGCGGGTGATCGAACTCGATACCTTTCGGGTAGGAAGCAAAGACCGTACCGCTGAGCCACGCTGCCCCGTTGCTGTCATTCTTACTAAATTATATCAATCAGACAATTAACGTTTAAGGTTATAATTAGATTTGTTTTTTGTTCATTATATCCGACTGTCGGATGTTGGATTCTTTTTTGGCTAAACGAAAAGCAGCAATAATTTATTTGACCAGAAATCATTTCGTCATATTCCTATGAATTCATTGATTTCTGTGACCCGTCGCATAAACTTGAACAATATCCACTAAATGTGCTCAATGCGCTTTATAAGGGATCCCAAGCCAACAGCAACACTCAACATATTGGACGAGACCATCACCTCTTATCCATCTAATCTTTTTCTTTTTCCTATCATCTTCTTTTGAATCTTCCTCTATTTACTAGATATGCCTCGAGCCAAGCATTCTCATTACTTGATAAAATCAATTGTGCTATGTGCTGCGTTAACTATGCTATGTGCTGTCTTAACAATTAGAAGGAACAAGAAGACAAATTTGCTCAAACTGACAAAACGTTTTTTTATATTTTGATCAGAAATTTTTACTTCATATTCATTTGAATTCATTGTCTTTTGTGACCCGTCATATATACTTGAGCATTTGATCATATATATATATATATATATATATATATATATATATATATATATATTATATATATATATATATATATGTATATATATAGCGTAATATCCACTAATCGTGCTGAAATGCTCTACAAGGGATCCCCATCCAGCAGCAACGCTTAACATAATATACTCGTGCGGCTATGTGGTCTTGTATTATGACATTCGCTTTCGGATCGGAAGGTCCTGGGTTCGAGCCTCGCTCGGCGCATAGTTGAGGCCTTGGAAAAGTCTCTTTACTCACATTCTCTCACCGTACTCAGGGTGTAAAATGAATACCTGGTCTTAACAGCGTTGTCTCTGTCCGAAAAAAAATATATTACATAACAGGCGTCATGTCTCGTCCTACATGTTAAGAGTTGCTGTTGGCCAGGGACCCCTTGTAAAGCGCTTTGAGTATGTTTTGCGCTATATAAAAACTCAATTAAAAAAAAACATATATATATATATATATATATATATATATATATATATATATATATATATATATATATATATATATATATATATATATATAAGACGAGGCATGACACCTGTTAGGTGACCTAACAGGTGTCATGCCGTACTATGGGACAGCGCGGCTCAGTACGGTCCTTGCTTCGTACCCAAAAGGTACCGAGTTCGATCACCCGCCGCGCTATGTGGCCTTGAGCAAGTCACCTCACTTTGCGGCGCTGCTCTGCGACTGACGCCTGAGTTATTCCAGTCTTCCCTTGGAATAGACCCTAAAGACAAATTTCCCCATTGGGATGAATAAAGTGAATTAAAAAAAAATTATTGTTATTTTAATGCCACACTAATCGACACAAATCTAAATTTGTCCCAATGACCATCAAATCTTTGAACCAATTCAATATTACTCCAAACTCAAATATATAGACTGATTAGATTGAGAAGATATTCAATATCATCATCATTGTCATCGTCTCCATAGCCATTATCATTATAATCAAAGCCAAAAATACATCTATTTTGGCCATCACAAGAATAATAAACATTTTCATAATCTTCATCATCATCATCATCATCATCATCATCATCATCATCATCATCATCATCATCATCATCATCATCATCATTATCATCATCGTTATCATTATCATCTTCATCATCATAATGATGCCCAATGGCTCTGAAGGACTACTTTTGAGAGTGGTACTCATTTTAGGACTCAACTATACACCGCTCGAACCCAGGACTGGTGCTAAATATCGAAATGAGCTAATTAAAGAAATAAACGTTAAATGCTGAAATTATAAGAGTAAGAGGATTAAAAAAAAATAATTGAGCTTTATATAGCGCAATATCCACTAAATGTGCTCAAAGCGCTTTACAAGGGGTCCCTGGTCAACAGCAACATTTAACATGTAGGACGGGACATGACGCCTGTTAGGCGATATTACAATTTTTCGGACAAAGACAACGCTATTAACGGCCAGGTACTCATTTTACACCTGAGTACGGTGAGAGAATGTGAGTAAAGAGCCTTTTCCAAGGACCCAACTATGCGCCGAGCGCGAGGCTCGAACCCAGGACCTTCCGATCTGAAAGCGGCTGTCATACCACTAGAACACATAGCCGCACCAGATTCCGTTTTTTTTATGGATAAAAAAAAACAAACCCAACCATCCTCAATGGACGAAAATATTTAAAACAATTTAGTATCTTTGGAGTTTAATGGAGCAAAATATAAGCTGTCACTTTGTTTTACCGTTTCAAGATGCAAGAAGGAATATCGGTTGAAGCAATTAAATACTGTGATTGCGTAATTCACGTATTTCAGGTATTGAAAAAAATTTCCAAAAATTTATATCACTAAAAAGTGTGCGAATCGAAAGTCATGATCGGCTGTGCAAACTTTGTACGATAACTCTAAATGTCAAGCTTGAAATCTAATTCTTTGCACCAGTTTAACCCGATATAAAACCGCTTTGAAACAATGCGTCGCAATTTGATTTTAAATTTTTCGACCAAAATAAAAAAGGCAATTTGTTAGTGTACGTCGGTAAGTACTTCGTCGCATAAAAACTCAATCGCCGTTGACAAACAATCACTGGGATAAACATTGTTTTATATAAATATAAATATAAATAATATAAATATTATATAAATTTATTTTCGTATATTTTACCTTTGTTTTGTTTTATCATAAAATCCCATTCCAATTTTTTATTGTCGTAAACGCCTCGGGTGATTTGGCCAGATAAATTAAATGGAAGATTGAACAGCCGCCGTTTTTATTGTGACTTTTTGATGGAATATACTTATCTTAATGAACGTATACTCTAAATAGTAATTGTGTGGCCTTGGTGGGCGGGCTTGGGGGGCGGGGGGGGGGGGGGGGGGGGGGGGGGGGGGGTACCGATTGCTCAGTTGGTAGAGCATTTGCTTCACAAGTAGAGGGACCGAGATCGATCCTGGGTGAAGTCGAGATAAAAAAAACAGTAATAATAATAATAATGATAATAATAATAATAATAATAATAATAATAATTA
>NC_088360.1:97810801-97818301 GCF_034508935.2 Berghia stephanieae
GGACGAATGCATGTGTGTGTGGATGGATGGATGGATTAATGGATGGATGGATGGATGGTTGGTTGGATGGATGGATGTGCAGATTTGTCCGTCAGTGGTATGACACAAGACTTTTAACCTAAAGGTTCCAGATTTGATTCCTACTTCAGACGGCGTAATGTTTAGTTCTTGGAGCGGGGTGTTTATTCATATCCTCTCACTATACCCAAGTGTAAAATGAGAACCTGGCCCGCAACTGTGCTGCATCTGTCGAAAAATATATCTCATTACAGTTGTCATATTTTGTTCTAAATGTTAAGTTTTTCTGTTGAACTGGGACCCATTGTGAAGCGCTCCGATCACACGGGGACGTCAGAAAAAACCCCTCTGAAATTTGTTATAAACAGAAGAGTTTTATATACTCCCACGTCACGGTGTGACTTTCGCCGCTGAACCGCCAGGTTTGTGGACTGCCTAGTGAGTTGTCTTTAGTAATGGCCCAGGAAACAAATGAACCCATTGTTTGAACTATTGAATGCATCTCACGATTTGTTTTCTTTTGTGACCAAAGACTGTCTTTTGACGTCATTTAGGGGTTATTATCAGGCCATGAGTTTACGAAGGCTACATTCTGTCTCGTACCTCTTTCTCGCAAAATGGCGTTAACCCTCTCCTTACTAGCCATTTTCAGGATTTTCCCCAAATCTTAACACCCAACTAACACAAAATATATTTTTATCACTTAAACACAATAGCGGTACAGTTCTTGCGATACGTAATTTCTTTAGCAAAACATGATTTACAACACACTGTTCATTTTCTTTAAATTTTATGATGTACAACAGAAATTTGATTAAGAAAAATGTTAGTTGTATCGTAACGAATGTGGCGATTTTCCTATAGTTGGTATGGAGAGGGTTAAACAACGAAAGTCAGACCGTGCCAAATGTAGTTATCAAATATTTTAGAAGATATTTTCTTGCTTGAAAGTCCCTCGTATCTATCTCTTGGTTATTGCTCTGAATAAAAGCTTATCTATTCTTTCCCCCTCCTATATCCTCAGATTCGAGATCTTCAATGCCGTAGACGTGGTCATGATCTTGTCACGTGGTCGTATCGTCTACGAAGGGGCCACAAAAGACATGGTTGGCTATTTCACCACCCTGGGGTTTCCCTGCCCGGACCAAATTAACCCCTGTGATTTCTACAGTAAGACAACCATTCATTTTTAAACTCTTGAATTTACGTTTTGTCAAAGAGATAGATAGATAGATAGATAGATAGAGAGAGAGAGAGAGAGAGAGAGAGAGAGAGAGAGAGAGAGAGAGAGAGAGAGAGAGAGTGAGAGAGTCAATAAAATCCTTTTTTATTTCAAAAGTTGTTTATATTTTTCATGATTTTCTTTTGGATTAGTTGATGTCATAGATTCGAGACTAATTTTGGCATAAATTTGAACTCACACGATGACGGTGTATCCGCGGACAGCTTGCAATCCTTATGTCAGTAGTGTAGATAAAAGGTCTTCAATTCACGACTCATTGTGGCGGAAATGGCATTTAAAGGTTTCGTTTCATAAATTACTTTAAATCTTTTTTTGTCATGTTCCGAAATACATGTTAAGTGTTTCTGTTGACCAGCGAACCCATGTAAAGCGCTTTGAGCACATTTCATGGATATTGCGCTTTATAAAAGCTCAATTTTTTGTTTTGTGTGGTTATTGAGGTTTCCCAATCGATATTTAGAGAGCGTTGTTGTAAGTTCGATGTTTAGAGCATTTTTTGGACATAACTGACATGTTTGTATCAAAATTTGTTTTAAAATGCGTGCGAGAAGTGTTGTAGGCCGTTGGTCTATTCAGTTTTTTTTACTTAAAGAACCTCCAGAAAACTAAGGTTATATTGACAATCTCCTAATTATTGAATATAATCAATTACGTTTTGCCTACTTAGCGGAAAAAATACAATGAAATAAAAAGAAAACTAACAACATCCCAAACAAGACAAACTCCACAGACGACAACAACAACAACAGCAACGAAAAAAAAAAAAAAGACAAACAGACACCCCCCCCCCCTTTTTTTGTTGTTGCAATTTCTCTTTTTTTCTAGTCATTTTGATATTAGTTTTACATGTTGATACATTGTTCACTCTGACATCATACTGGTATGAAGCGACGGGTAATTTATTTGATTAAAAAAAAATGAATTTTGTTTGTTTATCAGTTGACTTGGTAACTGTTGACACGACGAACCCCGCGAGAGAGGAGAGTTCCACTGAGATAGTAGAGGGTCTACTTGACGCTTATCAGGCTACAGTTCATGTCACTCACTCCGTGCCAAGCGCCCTGGAAGTTGTCACAGCCAATCAGTTTCAAGTAGGTGGTAATGGTGGTGGTGGTGGTGGTGGTGGTGATGATGACGATGATGATGATGATGACGATGATGATGATGATGATGATGATAATGAAACCTACGATATAGATAATCCATTGACAAATTAAGATCAAACAATTTATTTTAAAAAATTAATTGTCACTTTGAATTTTCAGACAGTTCAATTACTTTTTATTGATTTTTTTAATAGGCACATTGAAAATAATTGCATACGTACTTATCGTAGTACATGTATCATTTTTTGACACAATTAATTTGTATAAAGAGTGAATGCGTTTATACCCTGTCTCAGTCCCTTGATCACTAACTGAGTAATAAAATCATAGAGCCAATCACAAAGGACCATTATCCCGGTTTTTAGCGGCTATCTGGAAATGTTCTATGACACGCGATTTCGGATCAGAAGGTCCTGACCGTTAACAGTATTGTCTCTGTCGAAAACATTTGTAATATCTCCAAACAGTCATTACCAGTCCTACATGTTAAGTGTTGCTTTTGGTCAGGGACCCATTGTAAAGTGCTTTGAACACGATCAGTGGATATTGCGCTATACAAACGCTATTTTTTAAAAGGCTTATTGTTTCCCGTAATGCCAAATAAGTATTGGCAACCCTTGTTCTTCGTTTCCCCGACTCCAGGCGGGGTTGCATATTATAGAAGATGGAAGTCGGCTCGGAAAAATTCGGTCCCTCTAGGGGGCCGGGACGTAGACTCCTCGAAACTGGGACAGAAGTTGACAGGCTTCTTTCTGCGCCAGCAAGAGGAGACATCGGATGTTTCAAATAGACTGGGATCAAGACCCAGCCTAGCGACAGCGATGCTTCTTCAGAAGGGTCTTTTCAACAGTCCCACTGGTACGCTCTGTGGCAAAGAACCTGAAACCGCAAAGCATCTGGTCGAGCGTTGTGTTATAACGAGGCTACTGAGTGGATTGGCGACTGGGCTGCGTGGCTCAGCGGTAAGGTCTTTTCTTCGTATCCGAAAGGTACCGAGTTCGATCAGCCGCCGCTGTGCTGTGTCACCTCGCCCTAGCTCAATTTGCGGCGCTGCACTGCGGCTGACGCCTGGGTTATTCTAGTCTTCCCTTGTAATACACCATAGAGACAAATTTCCCCCTTGGGAAACCATTAGAAGCTACTGCCATAATGCTGAGCCACCGAGCCACACATATAACAATTTCATATGTCTTTGCCTTATTTAGATGTCTGTGGAATCAGGTGTGGCTCATTTCCCATCAAAGTCTACGGATGATCAGAGGAAAAGACTCCAGAGTATGCTGCAAGTCGTGGAACTGAACAAGAACAGTCCTGGTCTATGGATGCAGTGTTGGACACTGACCAAGTGAGTAGCCATCATAGTCACCTCAACCACCACTAACACCACCACCATCACCACAGCCACCATTAACACCACCACCACCATTATCACCACTATCACAGCAACCACCACCACCAACAACAGCATGACCACCATCATCACCACCATTACCATTAACGCAACCACTACCATCATTACAATCACCACAAGCTCCATTACCACAACCACTACTCCCACCACCGCCACTATCACAACTATCACAACAACCACCACCGCCTTCACTACCACCACCATCACCGCCATCACCACCACCACCACCACCACAACCACCACCACCACCATTTATTTATTCACCAATCTCCAGACGTTGCGTCCGAGTGACTGTAGAAGACTACCCCGTGTTCATTGTTAACATGATTCAGGCCCTGTTCATGTCTGTTCTACTGGGGGCCGTCTACGTCAACTTGGAGCTTACACAGGTTTCTATACGTGATTGGTTTGGTCTCATGTTTATGATGTCCGTCATGTACCCCTACATGGTCATCCTCGCACAAATTGGAAACTGTAAGTAGACAGGATATTCACCTTAATACGACTCGGTAGGCAGAAGAATAAACTACGAAAAGGAGACAAAAAGCCCAATTCCTAAAGAAATAAAAACAAGAACAAACAACCCCCCAAACCCCCGAAAAACAACAAATAAAAAAATAAAAACAAAACAAAACAACAAAAGCAAACCCCACCCCTCCCCCAAAATAAATAAATAAATAAATAAACTAAGTGACGTCCATTTCGTTCCTTCTATTGGCACGGATGTCTTTCTTCACTATTATCTTATAGAATGAGTTCCGGATTATTCAATCAACATACAGTGCATACAACTATAAAAATTACGTCATTTATAGTATATTTATTTAAACCTGTCGAGTAAACATTTCAGTGCTTTATATTATTGACTCGAAAAGTTGTATAAAAAGTAGTTTTTGCCCATGTTATCGATAGATAACTGTGAGCCGACGACCGGCTCATAGCCAACTTAAGTAGTTGCCTATCATCTGAAGCAATCTGAAATTCAGATCCTGAGCTTCACTAAAAATCTTAACACAGCGATTTAAAAAAATGTATATTGTCGTCAGATGTCAAGATGCAGTCATTTTATCAATGTGTCAACACATTGAGATAATTACTCACATACTTTATGGTTGACTTTTCGGCTTCTTGGCATCTGCTAAAGTTAGCTATGGTTTGAGCTTAACTTACCTTATCCTAGTGGTTCTTTGGTGGAATACAAGGTGCCAACAAAGTTCTTCCAGGTATCTCTGTGCTGGGCCAGCCAGCTCATCTCATTCCATGTCTTTCCAGCTTCTTCCATCTCCTTGACTGTCCTCCTCCAGGTGCCCAATGGTCTATCTCTCTTTCTCTTTCCCGATGAAGACCATCTTAGGCGGTCAGGATATATTCATTTGGAGAACGTGACCCATCCATTTACATCGTCTCTGCTTGATTTCATCCACAATGTCTTGCATTCTTGATTGTGGGGCCTGGAAATTTCTTTGTTGGTGATATGCTGTTACCACCCTGTTTCAGGATTCTGCATGAATCTACCGCATAGAGAAATTAATCTCAAACGCTTTACATGTTGGCTTATTGGCTTTGGGAAAGGAATAAAGAATACAACGTGAACAAAACTTTCAGAGTTCTAATGGCATCTTGGCAATTTGCAGATCTGTTTGAAACGGTTTTCGTTGTAAGTGACACAATGAGAATTAAGGAATGTTTTTCAGACTTTTTCGTTAACAGAAAAGAGACAGTAAAAGGGAATGAACGGGTTAAATGGCAGGGAATATTCTGATTGGTTAAAGCTTAATATCGCATGTACTGTCGATTGACGACTTGCCTAAAATAAACCTTTGATACTTGAGTGTAGTTGACCGATTAATTGTTGAACTGTTTTCACTCACTTCAAAATTCTGGCAGCATTGGCTGATACAGTGGAACACTGACAAAGCCAGCGCCGCCGTGCCAGAAGAATAGGTTGACATTAATCGAGATTAACTTTATCCATCATCAATAGAATATACTTAGATAATAATGAACTGATAAATTGGGACCAGCAAGTGGTGTTCACTTTAAGCAGAAGGTGACTTTAAGATGATGACTTTATGCAGATTCAACTGTATTTTGCATAAACGCATACCCCTCAATACGTACTGAGTTTTTACTAATTAATCCTTCCATAATTTGTAATGACGAAAAGTGATCATTAGTAGTTGGGAATTTCTTAGCAATTTGTTTTTGTGTCATTGAATGACAGTTAATGTATAGTACCGTACTCTGGGGAAAAACCCTTATTTTAAAATTTGTCCAGAAAACTCATAATTCAAATGTCGATCAATTTAAATGACCCTCATTGAAAAAAAACCCTCTCAAACCTGGGACTTCGCGAAGTCCCAGGTTTGAGAGTTGTTTTTTTTTGAAGGACGAGTTTGCTGAAAATTTAAAAATATGGATTTTTCCAGAGTTCGGCAATATACACGTATCTCTTTTAGTTGGCAGTTTTCTTGTAATGCAATTCGTCTATAATCTTGTCATTTAATGACAATATAATCAAATACATGTATATCTCTGACAGGCCACGAGGAAAGACGGTTTTTATACTTCGAGCTACAAGACAAATTATATCATCCTGCCGCTTACTACTTTGCAAAGGTAAATATTTTTTGGAGGGACGTACAGTGCCAATCTAGTAGTAAGTCGGAATGACTAAATTGGTTGGGATCTTCTGACCTCACATGGTGGACGGGGGGTCACTTTTGCTGTGTCTTTAATTGTAACGTTTAACTTTCTCCTTACCAGCCATTTTTAGAACTTCCCGCGAAAATTCACACCCACCCGACACAAAATATAGACTCTTCCTAATCAAACAAAAAAGGAACAAGTGCATTCTATACAGAATGTTGTTCAGCAAAATGATGTCTACAATGCAGTGTTTAGTATTTATATCTGTAATCAAAGCATTTCTTTAAAATTTGTCATGTACAAGAGGAATTAGAATGAGAAAATTGTCGGTTGTATCGTAACGAATGTAACGATTATCCTATCGTCGGTAAGGACAGGGTTAAGAAACAAGACAATACTCTTTTTAACTCAAATTTTAGAATCAAAGCTTCAAATTAAATTCACTATACCCCATTGGTTTTGTGAAAAACCTGATTACAGTGTTACAGTAAAACTATTACGAGGCGTCCCTATTATCATAGTATAAAACTCCTAACAGGCGTCATGTCTCGTTCTATATGTTACGTGTTGCTGTTGGTTAGGGACTTTTTGAAAAGCACTTTGAGCACGTTGAGTGGATATTGCGCTACATAAAAGCTCACCTGTTTTTTGTTTGTTTCTTTTCTAGATAGTTGATATAGTTTGCACACTCTCTGACCTATCAATTGTACACCCTTGTTCATGTTGTATCTACTTGTAGTAGGGGTTAATGTGTTAAATATTATGTATATTTGTTCCATTGTTTGTTTACATCTACAGATAATTTGTGAGTTACCCTTGCATCTGGTCTATGTGTTAACGTATTGTATTCCTGTCTACGGCATGGCAGGCCTCAAATACGACCCGTATACGATTTTCATGGTAAGTTTTCATTTAAGGATTATCATTAGTCTGGCAGTCCTGGTCAGTCGCTCAATCATTTCCCGTGACCAGTTTGTTGTCGGGGAGGGAAGAGGGGTGGACTTGCAAAATGCAACCTTAATAATTTTGTGCCATTCATATCGGACATTGGCCTTCTTTATCAGCTCGTATAA
>NC_088360.1:97823301-97855801 GCF_034508935.2 Berghia stephanieae
CCCCAAAATGTGTTGCTCCGTGCAAATTCTCTCACCGTACTCAGGTGAAAAATGAGTACCTGGCCGTTAACAGCGTTGTCTTTGTCGAGGGAAAATACAATATCGGCTGACGGGCGTCATGTCTTATTCTATATGTTACGTGTTGCTGTTGTCATTTGGTGGATATTGCCCTATAGATAGTTCGAAGATGACGTCACTCAGGTCTTTGATATTATTTTTTGCCATCCCCATTTATGAGTAAAGCTCCCTGAACTGTATTAACCTGACTATAGATAGTATGCAGATGACGTCACTCAGGCCTTTGTTATTGTTTTTGCCATCCGCGTTTGTGAGTTGTTCTCACTAAACTGTATTAACCAGACTATAAAAGTTCATGGTTACACAGAGTTTGTGTGTCGGTCCGTTATACTTCCGGATGGCAATGTTGTGAACTCCTTGGCCAAGCGCATTCTATCTATAAACTTCATGGATATAAACAGTTTTGTGTGTTGGTCCGTTATACTTCCGGATGGCAATGTTATGAGCTTCTTAGCCAAGCGCATACTATCTATAGAAATGCTCTAGCACCGAAAAATTCATATTTCTGATAGTTTTAACTTGAAATTTGTTTCTCTTTTAACATCCGCCGTTTCTGAGGCGGTCGTAACATGTTATATTCTTAATGAGATTATTCTTTCCAGTTATTCCTTCATGAATGTATACCAATGGATTGATGACCCATTTCAGTACCAGTTCCTATACTCTCTCTCTCTCTCTCTCTCTCTCTCTCTCTCTCTCTCTCTCTCTCTCTCTCTCTTCTCTCTATCTATCTCTCCCTCTCTCTCTCTCCCCCCCCCTCTCTCATATATATATATATATATATATATATATATATATATATATATATATATATATATATTATATATACATATATATATATATATATATATATATATATATATATATATATATATATATATATATACATACATACATACATACATATAAATCCTTCTGTCTATTATGTTGAAATATTATGCCATCGTGAATTACATATAAACTACTTACTCATACATTCAAGAACATAAATATTATTTCAGTTTTGAGTTTTGATTTCCCTTTTCCCTGTTTGTATTCATTTATCTTTCGAAGTACACATCGCTGCTTTGTGGTCATACGGTATGCATGACACTCGCTTTCGAACCTACTTACAACTTAATGTTTCTTTTCTTTTGTCGACAAATGTTACTCGGAAAAAATAGACAAATAGATAACCACGCCTCTCGGACAATCATCATAATGTAAACAATGGCAGTGATTGGTAGACACAGCAAACTACACATGTTTTACTATCGATGGTTTGTGCTTAAGCAAAATACTCACTGTTCTACCGATTGATCAATAGAACCAACACAGAAAATTATGTGTAAACCTAAACGTTTATAATCTGATGAAGACAATCGGGTGATAACTAGTCACCCATTTGGTGGTATGAAAACAATAACAATGATCCGTGATTGGTCGATTTCATTCACGTTACTGTTTATAAACAGCCAACTATGTTTGTCCGAGCACGTGTGAGGGTGTGTCACAAATTTCATGTTATGTTTGGTCAAAAATCTACTGGTTAATTGACACATCGGCACATCCTTACATCGCTTTTTTTTTTGGTCACTCGTTATACAGTACACAATCAAACAGTTATAATAAAAAAAATTAAAGATATTAACCTAAATGTACACAGTGATGTGTCTCAGGTTGAAAAACATTGATTCTAAATAATTCCAATCCATCTTTTTATTTGTTTTATTCATTCAGTGTGTACATGAAAATTAGTGTGCCAAAAATTATGTGCTTTTCAATTTTACTGTTCAATAGGGTGACGTCACTCCCCTCGTAATGATGCATAGTAACTGGTTCTAAACTATCGGAGCAATGGCGGACGCCATTATCTCCCATCACCGCCCTTATGAAATACTTCTCCGACGAGCATAAAAGTGTATCCAGACGAAAAAATCATTATAAATCTGATCAAGTTTTGACTTTTATGCATTCTGATCACATAACATGTGAAAAAGTTCTAGCCAGCATGAAGAATAAAGAGTACCGATTTTCTTTGTTTAGAACCAAGCTGCTGGTTGCTGGGCGGACGTGACTTCAGATTATTGAATCCTACTGCGGTTATAAGTACAAATTGTGCCACGATTGCACCAGGTCCACAGTCCAAATAATATAACATTTTAATCTTGATCATTTATTGTCATGCTTTAAATTTTATACTTATGGTGCTCATCTAGAGTCATCAGGTCCACGGGGACGGAGTTTATCCCGATTTCTACAGCGTGAAACGGACAATAACACTTGCTTGCTACCCTTCGGATAGACTATCGCAAATTACTTCCCGCCAGATCTAACAGAACCAGCTACCCAATCACAGCTGGGTGGACATGGTGTGTGTGTGTGGGGAGGGGGGGGGGGAGTCAGAATTTTAAAAAATCTCAACTTCACCCGGGATCAATCTCAATCTCTTTGCGGGTGAAACGAGTGCTCTACCAACTGAGCTATCACCCCGCCCCCCACACATTCCCTATTTGTGGTATGGAATAATATCAGTTGGTAGACATCGAAACATTAATTTGATGTTTTTGTGCGTGCAAACTCAAATACATAATATTTAGAATATTCTTCCTCATTATTGACAAATCAATACAACAAATATTAGATCAAAGTCAACCTAAGGATAATTACAGACTTGTTCCGCTCTCAGGCAGACAGAATCAATCAACCGTTCATTTTTTTTTACAAGTCGCTGTTTTAGTCTGCTGGTAAAATATAGATATTAAAGATTGAAAAATAAAATGCGCCTCTTACAAACAGACGCCGGAATTTTCGGTTCTTTCTCCATCGACCTAAACAAACACGGTGACGCAGCATTGAGCGTTGAAACGGGCCCAGATTAGGAAGACCTCCAAAAACCGAGTCATATGGAGTGATGTTGCGGCCCTGTGTTCCATAAGGAATTGCTGGATTCAAAGGAGACCCGGTACACTATGTTTAGTACCGTGGAATGGGTTGACTAAGGCCATTTGGGACGATTAAGACCATCCCTACACCCCCCCCTCCCCAGGGAAGACTGGAATAACCCAGGCGTCAGCCGCAGTGCAGCGCCACAAAATAAGCTAGGACGAGGTGACTTGCACAAGGCCATTCAACGAGGCAGGTAGTCGAACTCGATACCTTTTGGGAACGAAGCTGAGCCACGCTGTCCCCATCATTTGATGGTTGTCACACTTCCCCACATCAAACAGGTTTCTTCAATGTCAAGACATAGCATATTCAAAGGAGACCCGGTAAAATATTATTGGTACCGTGGAATGGGGTGACGAAGACCAGTTGGGATGATTTAGACCAGCCCCCCAGGTGTGCGCCCCCCCCCCCCAATCCCTCAGTTTGAAAAATATTAAACAAATATTGTAAATTGTAAATCATTTGATAGATTTTACTCTTCCCCACATCAAACAGGTTATATATATATATATATATATATATATATATATATATATATATATATATATATATATATATATATATATATATATTATATATATATATAATATATTACATATATATATCATATTTTTTTGTTTGTTGCTTTAGGTCTCTTCCAACACAACTGAGGTTATATGAGAGACCGCTGAAACAAAAAAAAACAAGCAATCTAACAAAAATAGTACAAATGTAAATCAAAATCATAACCATAAGATATCATAAGCTAAATTATAAATAACCAAGAACAAACAGGCAGAAGATTTACAGAAAAAAAATATCCCCTGTCAAAAATACAATCACAAACCAAAGAAGCAGGATAGGCTAGTAAAGAGAAGAAGAAACGACATCACTATAGGATCGTACACCCATGCGAACATCATAGGTATATGATTCAAGGGTGATGCTCCCATCCAACCACCCGCATATATATCATATTAAGGTGTTAAAAAACGTGGGGCTGGTCGTTGTCACCCCAACTGGCCACAGTCAACCCATTCCAGGAAGCGTATCCGGTAGGTTTGTGTTTTTTTTTTGTGTTTTTAAGGGTTTTACGGCGCTTGCAACACATTAAGGTCATATCAGCGCCAGTAAAAAGGAAGAAAATGGGATAGTAAAAAGTTCTAGAATTACAATTAAAGCACAAAAGAAAAGGTAAGACAAAGGGGAATTGGTTCAAATAGGGAACAGGTGTAGATTCCAAGAGCACACCGTCAAAGTACTTAGTTTGAGATCACCTAAAAATCTCATCCAGACACAAGTACAGGTCCCCACTAAGAGGAATACACTCAAATGTTAACAAATCAAATATAACATGTAAATAAAACAGAATACAGTACATAACAGAGAGATGATTTACAAGGAAAAAATATCATCTCCCAAGGCAATAACTATACATTCGACTGTTTCCCTCTTAGCCAAGGACTCCGACCAAGGACAGGACAAAACCAAGCAATCTCATTCCAAGACAAAGACAGAAGGCTATTGGAAAACAGATAAGAGGGGATAGAAGACACAGCAAGTGCCTCCCTGCCCACTATGGGAGGTAGGAACCCCACCCAGTCCGGTAGGTTTCAAAACTGACAGAACTGTATCGGCACTAATAACGCACTAGAAATGAACATGTCTATACGTTTCAAATTTGAACCCCCATCACAGCCGCGACATTAAAAAAAAAAATTCTCTATTGTCTTCTGGCACTTTCCTACTCACTTCATCTCTTGTAAGTTTAAAAACAAAAACTTGGAAAACTGAAACTGAGCCGGTTGTTTAAAGAATCGACGTAACATAAATGCAGGTCTGACATCCGGACCCGCTTATGACCTAGTTTAACTTCTAAGTAATAATATTAGAGATAAGCTGTTGTGGACTTTATAGGCTCAGTCAGATTGCATTATGGCTAAACGGTCTCTTGGTATGACACTCGCTTTCGGACCGGGAGATCCAGGGTTCGAGTCCCGTTCTGAACAGCACATAGTCGAGTCATTGGAATCACATTCTCTCATGGAACTCAGGTGTAAAAATGATTAACGTTAACAACGTTGTCTCTGTGGGGGAAAATACTGTAACAACCCCCAACAAATGTCAAGTCTCGTCCTATAAAATGTTGAGTTCTTTCTTTTGACTTAGTACCGTTTATCAAGTGTTTTGAGCACACACAAAAAAAAACAAACAAAAACCAAACATATATATATATATATATATATGTATATATATATATATATATATATATATATATATATATATATATATATATATATATATTATATATATATAATGGCTACTGCGATGTATAAATTATATTCTCAAGCTTGCTCAAGTGACAGATTCTATTTGGTTGATTCAGCCCGTGTGAAAATGGCCGTAACTCAGTAATTCTTTATTTACCAACTTTTAATCGGTTTAGGTTTGAGAATCAGTCTTGGTTTCGTTAACTGTGTGTTGTCCCGATGAAGTATTGAGTAAATACTGGAAATCAATGTGGCCAAAGTTTGTTTTTGTTTTAAGGGTTTTACGGCGTTTGCAACACATTTAGGCCATATCGGTAAAAAGGAAGAGCATGAGATAGAAAACAGTTCTAGAATTACAATTAAAGCACCAAAATAAAAACAACAAAAAACAAAACAAAACAAAAACAAACAAAAAACAAAACAAACAAACAAAAACAAACAAAAAAAATAACAAAAACAAATATAATGCACAACAGAGAGATTATTTACAAGACAAAAAAATATCATCTCCCAAAATTCTTACTATTCATTTTACTGTTTTGCTCCCAGCCAGGTATCCGGCCAGGGCCAGGACAAAACCAAGTAATCTCATTCCAAGACAAAGACAGAAAGCACGTTGGAAAAACAGAAATAGGAGGATAGAAGACACAGTAAGTGCCTCCCTGCCCACTATGGGAGGTCAGGAACCCCATCAAGAAATAGGAAGATAGAAGACACAATAAGTGCCTCCATGACCACAATGGGAGGTCAGGAACCTCACCCAGGAATGTGGACAATTCACAACGTAATGCAACTTACGTAATGCCAGATATGAATCTGACCGAATATGCAATATGTTAGCTCATGTTGTCATAATACAGCTGGGGGGGGGGGGGGGCAGCGTGGCTCAGCGGACCGGTCTTTGCCTCGTATCCGAAAGTTACCGAGTTCGATCACCCGGCTGTGCTGTGTGGCCTTGAGCAAGTCACCTCTACTTAGCTTAATTTGAGGCGCTGCACTACGGCTGATCCCTGGGTTATTCTAGTCTTCCCTTGGAATAGACTCCAGTCACAAATTTCTCCTATGGGATGAATAAAGGGAATTTATTATTTCATTTATTTTATTTACATGCATTTTTGTTATGCAAGAAGACTTTCACCTTCTGTGGCTTGAAGTGTTTTATTTGTAAATAGGAGTAAAAAGGAAAGTAAATTATGCGCTTATCACTTTTTAAGGGCAAAACGGGAAAAGGGAAGGGAAATGTTTAATAAATGTTTCGAAAAGGAGGCAAATTCAGAGAATAGAAGTAGAAACAAAAATAATATATATATATATATATATATATATATATATATATTATATATATATATATATATATATATATATATATATATATATATATACATACATACATACATACATGCAAACATACTTATATATTATATGGCTGTGCCAAAATGTTATTTTAGTGTCGTTTGCCACCAAAAATACCCGAATGATACGTTATTTGTCAAACTAAGGAAACAAATTCCTTTCCATTAGTTTCTATCAGATGAATCATGTAAAGTGATCCTAAGACTGGCGATACAGGTCCAATAGAATAGCAAAAAAAAAGTTTCTAAAAGGTTTAAAAACGTGGACTCAATATCAGCATTGTCCCCATTTTTTCGACACTTTAAAAACCTATGAATATTATAGTTTTGATATCAGAGCGTCATGTTTTGGTTAATATTTCACATAGAAAATAATTTATGCGGTTGTTTTCTCTCTTAGTTTTGCCAAATAACTTATTATTGGAGTACTAGTTTTAGTAAAACCCTTTTGACACAGCATCAAATGTTTTTGAGGGGTTTTACTCCGCTTGCAACACATTTAGGTCATATCAGCGCCAGTATAAAGGAAGAAAATGGGAGTAAGAAATTCTACTTTAACAATTAAAAGCTTGCTAGAAAAATAAGTGAGACAAAGAGGAACGGTTAAAATTTAACAGTTGTAAATTTCAAGAACATACCATCAATGAACTTAGAAATCATCTGAAAGTCTCATCCAGATATAAGCGCAGAATCCTACTAAGAGGAAGCCACTCAAATGCTTGCAAATCATAATATGCGGCTATATGGTCTAGTGGTATGACACTCGCTTTAGGATCGGAAGGTCCTGGGTTAGAGCCTCGCTCGGAAAATAGTTGAGTCCTTGGAAAAGGATCTTTACTCACATTCTCACCGTACTCAGGTGTACAATGAGTACCTTGCCGTTAACAGCGTTGTCTCCGTCCCAAAAAGATTGTAATATCGCCTAACAGGCGTCACGTCTTGTCCTACATGTTAAAGCGTTGCTGTTTGCTAGGGATACCCTGTAAAGCGCTTTGAGCACGTTTAGTGGATATTGCCCTATATAAAAGCTCAATTTTAAAAATATAATATATTCAAACAGACGATACAGTCAGTGCTTATCGAAGATGGTTTTACAATGAAAAATATATCCCAAACTACAACAATTCATTTAACCGTTATCCACCCAACAAAGGACTCCGGCCAGGGACAAACCAACTAATCTCATTCTAGGACAAAGTCAAAGCAGGTTGGAAACCATGAGAATAGAAGACGGCAAATAATCTCCATCCGCATAGTGATTATGGGAGGACAAACGATCATGAACAGAAGGAGAAAGCAAGGCTGTAAACATAATACGAAGGGAATTACGGCGCTTGCAACACATTTAGGTCATATCAGCACCACCAAAAAGGAAGACAGTGGAATAGTAAAAAAAATATTCTAGAATTACAATTTGATCACCAAAAAAAGTAAGACAAATTTAAATGGGAATGGTACAAATAGAGGGCAGATGTAGATTGCTTGTTTGTTTGTTTGCTTTTAAGGATTTTACGGCACTTGCAAGACATGAAGGTCATATCAGCGCCAGTAAAAAGGAAGAACATGGTATAGTAAAAAGTTCTAGAATTACAATTAAAGACAAAGGGGAATTGGTTCAAATAGGAAACAAATGTAGATTCCAAAGGCACACTATCAGTGTACTTAGTTTTGAGATCACCTAAAAGTCTCATCCAGACACCAGCATAAGTCCCCACTAAGAGGAATACACTCAAATGCTTACATTATACAGTAAAATAAAAAAATATAACAATAAATAACAGAGTTATGATTTACAAGGAAAACAATATCATCTCCCAAGACAATAACTCTGCATATGACTGTTTTTTTTGTTGCTTTAGGTCTCTTCCAACACAATTGAGGTTATATGAGAGACCACTGAAACAAAAAAACAAGCAATCTAACAAAAAATAGTACAAATGTAAATCAAAATCATAACCTAAAGATATCATAAGCTAAATTATAAATAACCAAGAACAAACAGACAGAAGATTTACAGAAAAAAAATATCCCCTGTCAAAAATACAATCACAAACCAAAGAAGCAGGATAGGCTAGTAAAGAGAAGAAGAAACGACATCACTATCGGATCGTACACCCATGCGAACATCATAGGTATATGGTTCAAGGGTGATGCTCCCATCCAACCACCCGCTGCATATGACTGTTTCCCTCCCAGTCTAGCACTTCAGCCAATGCCAAGGCAAAACTTAGTAATCTCATTCCAAGACAAAGACAGAAAGCAAATTGGAAAACAGACATAAGGGGATAGATGACACCGTGTGTACCTCTCTGTTCACTATGGGAGGTAAGGAACCCCACCTAGTAGATGTAGATTACAAGAGCATACTATTATTGTGCATAGTTTGAGACCACGTAAAAAGTCTCATCACGACACAAGCATAGGAATCACACTGAGTGGAATGCACTCAACTGTTTACATTATACATTCAAAACAACAAATATAACAATACAGAACAGAGAGATGATTTACCAGGGAAACATATCTACCAAAACTTTAACCAAACTGTTTCCCTCTCAGCCAAAGACTTCGACAAGGGAAAGGACAACATGTAATCACATTCCAAGAAAGACCAAAGTTAAGTTTGAAAATGGATGGGGTATAGAAGACACAGTAAGTGACATCCCCTCCCATTATGAAAAAAACCCAAGAAATGTTAGTAGGAAAGTTCCAGAAGACAGAATAAAAATTTCGCGGCGGCGATTGAAGCTCCAACATAATATAAAGAATCAATCGACAAGAGGAAAGCGTGATCTATACCATTGGTATAATAACAAATAACCCCCCCCCCCCGCCTTGTGAGGTCAAAGGCCCCATCCAGCTGCCCTTAAGGGGGGGGGGGGGGGGAGAGCGACACTAAAGGATTTTATTTGATTTGATGAAATATCCTAAACTTCTATGCACAGTCATAATGTATATGTTTGGGAAGGACGATTGCATATAATTTTTTTCGAAAAAAGTTGCCCGTTGCTATGGAAACGACGCCATATTGGAAAATAAACAACACATCTTAAAAAAGTCAAAGGGCTTTTTTGTTTATCAACCGATTGCCATAATATTTTGGCCAGAGGTAGAAAAAAAGAAAATAAAGAGGCTCTAGAAGTCCGATTTTAATTTGTTAATTAGAAACTTTAAAAATTAAGTTCAAAGTTATTACTCGATTATTCCCCTTGAAAAAGTTACATAATTTGAAATTACTCATAAAAATTATGTATTTTAAAAATCCGGCTCCTAGAGGACCTGCGTATTTGTATGACACTCATTTGTAGAAAGTTTGAAGAAGGTTGGTTGAAAACTGAGGGAGGAGATAGGTTTTTAGTGACGAAAATTGCAATTTTGAGAAAAACGCCTTTTTTTTTTGTTTTTTTGTTGCTTTAGGTCTCCTCCAACACAATTGAGGTTATATGAGAGACCGCTGAAACAAAAAAACAAGCAATCTAACAAAAATAGTACAAATGTAGATCAAAATCATAACCTAAAGATATCATAAGCTAAATTATAAATAACCAAGAACAAACAGGCAGAAGATTTACAGAGAAAAAAAATATCCCCTGTCAAAAATACAATCACAAACCAAAGAAGCAGGATAGGCTAGTAAAGAGAAGAAGAAACGACATCACTATCGGATCGTACACCCATGCGAACATCATAGGTATATGATTCAAGGGTGATGCTCCCATCCAACCACCCGCAAAAACGCATTTAAAAGTCAAAGTAAACGAGTTCAGGGAAAAACTCTCCTCTCGCTCTCTGATTGGATTGTGACCACATGACATAATTAAGAACAAAGTGATTGGTTGTTGAATATAGAGGAGAGTTTTTACTTTTAATTGATATGTTTTTGCCTTTACTTAGTTATAAAGACTGATATTCTTTCATGAAATCAGTCCACTGAAACTAAAAATGGGCAGGATTTGACCATACCATGGGTCACAAAATACGTTTTTTTGAGTCGAAAAAAAACTGATGAAGTTCTCATGCAATTTTTTATGCAGACAAATGGTCACTTGACAACATCCCACCAAAAGCTAATTTTTAATGTCACTCCCTCCCCTTAAATGATTAACATCACCGTTACCACCGATATGGGACAGAAACCATCTTACCCTAAAGACACCCCTCCCCCCCGTCGACTGTTTTTAAAGGTTTTACGGCGCTTCTGACACATTTGGATATATCAGCGCCAGTAAAAAGGAAGAAAATTGGCTAGTAAAGACATTCTTGTTGTACAATAAAAAGGATTTGTGGAAAAAGTAAGACAAAGGGGAATGGTTCAAATTGGGAGCAGTGTAGAGTTCAAGAGCAAACTATCAAAGTACTTAGTTTGAGATCACCTAAAAGTCTCAACCAGACACCAGCACAAGATCCAACTAAGAGGAATAACACTCAATTTTTTTACAAATCATATGTTAAAAATAAAAGAATAACAGTACATAACAGAGGTTTCCATGGAAAAAAATATATCCAAAAACTATTAACTATACATTCGACTGTTGACCTTCCAACCAAGGACTCTGGTCAGGGTCAGGACAAAACCAAATAATCCCAATCTGACACGAAGACAAAACTGCTCACTATGGGAGGTCAGGAACCCCACCCAGACAATTGGTCTAAAGTGTATGAAAGGTTGGTTCAGAGAAAGCAAGAATGCTTTTGTTTTGTTTTGTTTGTTTTTAAGGGTTTTACGGCGCTTGCAACACATTTAGGTTATATCAGCGCCAGTAAAAAAGAAAATGGGATAGTAAAAAGCTATAGAATTACAATTAAAGCACCCAAGAGAAAGTAAGACATAGGGGAACTGGCAGCAAGTTGGGATCAGATGTAGATTCCAAGAGCATACCGCCAATGTACTTAATTTGAGATCACCTATAAGTCTTGTTTTGTTTGTTTTTAAGGGTTTTACGGCGCTTGCAACACATTAAGGTCATATCAGCGCCAGTAAAAAGGAAAAAAATGGGATAGCAAAAAGTTCTTGTTTTTGTTTTTTTGTTTTTAAGGGTTTTACGGCGCTTGCAACACATTTAGGTTATATCAGCGCCAGTAAAAAGGAAGAAAATGGGATAGTAAAAAGTTCTAGAATTACAATTAAAGCATTCAAGAAAAAGTAAGACAAAGGGGAACTGAGAACAAATAGGGATCAGATGTAGATTCCAAGAGCATACCACCAATGTACTTAGTTTGAAATCACCTACAAGTCTCATCCAGACACAAGCACAAAACCCAACAAAGAGGAACACACTCAAATGCTTACATTATACATTAAAAATAACAAATATTATAATACATAACAGAGAGATGATTTACAAGGAAAAAAATATCTCCCAAAACAATAACTATGCATTTGACTGTTTCCCTCCAAGCTAGGACTCTGGCCAGGGCCAGGACAAATCCAAGTAATATCATGCCGGACAAAGACAGAAAGCATGTTGGATAACAGATATAAGGGGATAGAAGACAGTATGTACCCCCCCTGCCCACTATGGGAGGTCAGGATCCCCACCCAGTTTTCCATGACAAGACAAAGCATGTTGGTTAACATATAAGAGGATAGAAGACAGTATGTACCTCCCTGCCCACTATGGGAGGTCAGGATCCCCACCCAGTTTTGTTTTTGTTTTTAAGTGTTTTTTTTTGTTTGTTGCTTTAGGTCTCTTCCAACACAATTGAGGTTATATGAGAGACCGCTGAAACAAAAAAACCAGCAATCTAACAAAAATAGTACAAGTGTCAATCAAAATCATAACCTAAAGATATCATAAGCTAAATTATAAATAACCAAGAACAAACAAGCAGAGGATTTACAGGGAAAAAAATATCCCCTGTCAAAAATACAATCACAAACCAAAGAAGCAGGATAGGCTAGTAAAGAGAAGAAACGACATCACTATCGGATCGTACACCCATGCGAACATCATAGGTATATGATTCAAGGGTGATGCTCCCATCCAACCACCCGCGTTTTTAAGTGTTTTACGGCGCTTGCAACACATTGTCATATCAGAGCCAGTAAGAAAAGAATATGGGATAGTAAAAAGTTCTAAAATTACAATTAAAGCACCCAAGAAAAGGTAAGAAAGGGGGATGATACAAATAGGGAATAGGTGTAGATTCCAAGAGCACACCATCAAAGTCCTTAATTTGAGATCACCTATGTTTTTGTTTTTTAGGGTTTTACGGCGCTTGCAACACATCAAGGTCATATCAGCGCCAGTAAAAAGAGAGAAATGAGATAGTAAAACGTTCTAGAATTACAATTAAAGCACAAACGAAAAGGAGATAAAGGGGAATTGGTTCAAATAGGGAACAGATGTAGGTTCCAATAGCACACCATCGCAGTACTTAGTTTGAGATCACCTAAAAGTCTCATCCAGACACAAGCACAGATCCCCACTAAGAGGAATACACTCAAATGTTTACAAATCATAATATAATATGTAAACTAAACATAATACAAAGCATAACAGAGAGATGATTTACAAGGAAAAAATATCTCCCAAAACTATAACTATACATTCGACTTTTTCCCTCCCAGCCAAAGACTCCGGCCAAGGTCAGGACAAAACCAAGCAATCTCACTCCAAGACGTAGACAATAGCAATTGGAAATGAGTAAAGGGGGATAGAAGACGTAGCAAGTACCTCCCGCCCTGCCCAGTATGGGAACCCCACACAGACAAAGCAAGAACGGCACCGTTCATACACACTTGTTTAGATCTTTATCTTATTCCTTTGCCGGCTCACATTTTTTTCAATTTGAGATTTACAATTGAAAGCACACCAGAAAAGTAAGACAGGGAATGGTTCAACTAGGGAACATACAGATTCCAAGAGCACACTATCAGTGTACTTTGAGATCCTCACTAATGGGAACACATAAATGATTACAAACCAATAATATATTCTGACAAAAAGTATAATACATTACAAATGATTTACGATGAAAAATCATCCAAAACTATAATACTACACATGAGACTTTTCCTCTCAACCAAGGAATTCGGCAAAGGTCAGGACAAATCCAAGTGATCCCATTCCGAAACAAAGACAGAGAGCAACTCTAAAAACATAGGAGATAGGAGACGTATAGAGCGATCTTCCCACCATGGGAGATCAAAAGACCTCACCCAGAGACCCATTGACTGTTTTCATTTTAAAATGATTTTAAAATCATTCACATCTAACATTTTTCATGTTTTTATTCAATATAAATAAAATATGTAAGTAAAATAAGTTAAAAATGTACAATTTCAATAAATTTCACATCACATGATCAACATGTATAGAATACAAATAATTAAAAATGATAAATTAAAATAGTTATTCTATTTATACTGTTAAATAACACTAAAGTAAATATTAAAACTTTATTTAAAATACTTAGTACAAAGGCCAGTAATGCTATATTTAAAGGAATTATCACAAAGAATTGAGTAATGTTAGTCTTCTTAAGTCTTATAAGGTTTCCAAAGTCCAAACTGCGCTAAAATGTTTTCTCTTTATTCAACAAGATACAATTTCACCTATTTATTTCGTGTTGGAGTAATCATCACTCGAGTCACTTTTTTCACTTTTATCACTTTCCTCTTCTTTTGAATCTAGAGATTTGTCTTTGCTTTTCTCGTTTACGTTTACAATGTTATGATTGGTTGCAGCAAAACTTGTTTGATACAATTTTCTAATATGTTCATTGCGCAAAAGTTCATCCGTCAACTCGGCGTCTGTTTTGCTCTTTCCCAATGTGCTACAACGTCGACTGAGTTTGATGAATTTTTCACAAATTTGTCGGGCCAGCTTATCCATCTCCGATTTTTCATTTATTTCAGATTTATCCGTGGGGTCGTTCTGAGAAAATGTGGAAGGTTCAATTGCTGCCATTGGATTTGGATTGTCTGTTTCCACAGTAGCCAAACATGCTTGGAGGTTCATGACTGGTGGATTGGCGTTAGGGATAGCTGGAATCATTGGACCTCCGTATACAAATATGTGTTGACCCTGTGGTGGCGGTTGTGGTGGAACGCTATTTGGAGTAACTGGGTGTGCGCTCCTTGGGGTCGGGGGTGCGCTGGTTGGAGTAAGCGGTACATGAGAATTAGGAATCATAGCAGGAATTAAGTTGTACGCTGGATAGACCGGCGGCGGGATATTTGTCGCTGGTAGAGGATTTGGAGGATGTGGGGTTGGATTAGAGACGATGGTTTGGGGGTTGAGATACGGAGAATTGGATACAACTTGTCCAAAGAATGCTCCGTGGGGAGAAATTGTTGGTTGCATGTTTTGATGAGTTTGTTGTGCCATATCAGGCCTGCTGTGCTGCGTATTTGGTATTTGGTAAGAATTTTGTGGGACGTGATTAGTATTTTGAGGATTCTGGAAGTGATTTTGAACGGTTTGGTAAGAAATTTGATGATTTTGTATAGTACTCGGATCTTGGGGAACATTTTGAAACTGTTGGGCATTTTGTGGATATTCTTGTGGAACTTTCTGAGGTACTGCCTGAGGCACTGATTGAATTTGGCCGTCATCGACAGTGCAGGTCTGGTATGAAGTAAAATATTGAGGATACAGCATGTTATTGCTTCCTTTGTCAATATGGTTTGGAGTTTGCGAGACCATAGCTGGAGGATTGACTGCTGGAGTAGTCTCAGTTTGATAATGTGTGGGGGGATAGCCAATGAAAGCCATAACATTGCTATCGGCTACATTTGGCGTGTGTGGAATCTGATCAAATTGTGAATCGGTCGTGTATTGTTCAGGATATTCATGTAGCGTTGGAAGCACAGGGTGATGAGCGTTTTGTGCACTGGTCTCGTGTTTAGAACGCCTTTTGGTTGGTGTTACGCGGGTGTCTTGTAAAGATTCACTCTCCTGAGAGTTGCCCTCCACGTCCGGTATGGATATGATGTATTTTCCATCTGATCGTGTATACAATTTAGGACCAAACACGCAGTTTCCCTTTAACTCTCGTGTCATTACGAACAGGTTACCCTCGGAATCGGGCACCATTTGACGAGGTTCAAATGTACAAGCTCTTGCGTCAAGTCCTTTTTCCTTGAAAAGTGGCAATCTCGTTGCCTCTGCCCTTGCCATTTCCTGTTGCAGCTGCCTTTGAAGTGGCGTTTTGGGGATATTTTCGTTTTCATCTTTCAAAACATTTTCCGAGTATCGATCCGCTGATTCTGGATTTGAAGACGCTGTCGTTGGAACCGATTCATTAACATTGTTGGAACGCGAAACCTGGGTTACCAGCGGAGTCTTGCACGATGTGCTTGTTCTGCCATTGTCAACTGGGATAATCGAACCAGTTTTGTGGCTGTTTGGATAATCACTCGACAAATAGCTTTCATGGGTCGGAGCATAACCGTGAACAGATCGAGAAGTATTAGAGTACAATGACGAGGTGCCCCTCATGACTGAATTGGTTGTATTTGACATGTCTGATGCGTAAACGTTAACGCAGGATGAATTTTGCCCTGAAGCTGAACAAGGTTTTGGCAACACCGGTGGTGGCACTGTAAATTGTGGTATTGGTGAGAGAACTTGACTATTGTGAAGACGAGCTATATGTGGAGGCAGAACAGAGGACGAATGATTGTTAAAGGTAGTGGGAACAAATGCTGGTGAGATATTTTGTGGCTGGTTGTTGACAACATTGCAGGGACATTGTGATGAGCGTTGAACTCTAGGCTGTCTACCGTCTACCCTTCGCCCTCTCTGGGCTTTGCTATTCTTTTTGCTGTGTTGCTTGACAGCTCGGCAATTGTCACTGTGGGAGCTATCGGTCGAAGTGTATCCATCATTGTTAGCATCCCTGAAAGAAGCGCGGCAAAAGTCATTACTGTAATTTTCTTCCATTCGTCTCCGTACCCTTGCTGACTCAATTGATCCTGTAGCACGTACAAAATGGTTGGAATTGTGACATCTAAATTGTGTCTGGTTTTGACACGATCCATTCGAGTGAATTGGTGCTCCGCTCTGATTTCTGTAATCGAACGGAGGCAACGCATTGTTACAATTTGCTCCACGGCCTAAATGTCCATTGTGAGTGCTTGGCAATGACGTCGACGACCCAACAAGGGGAGGAAAATCTTTCGCCGATCCAAAATATCCACTTCCTTTTCCATTTTGAATAGCGGCGGCCATATTAAATTGAATCCCTCTCGCATGGACTCCATTTGGATTATCAACACCGTTTAATCTCTGAACACCATTCAAGTGTGACGAAGAATTCCGACGACGACAGCCTCCACGAGATGCATTAGAATTCCTTACCCCATTCCCAATTACAGTTTCAATTCCCTGACGTGCTGTAGAATTATCTTGAAGACTCGAACTCTCACCAAAACGTCGTGTCTTAGGGCCGACGCATATTTCTTCTCGATTAAGGCTAGATCGTGATGCCGGCATTGATGAACCGGAAACGCTCTCCAAGGACTCGTTTCGCTTTGTTCTATTATGGGAAGCTCGATCATTTCCACGATCTCCAGGACGTCTCGGGGATTTGCTGGCTGAGCGGCTCTCCGACGGATTGCCACTGGCTGCACCGTTTAACAAGTCCTCTGCATCCATCGTAGAAATAGGTAGATTCACGGAATTCTGAGGGGAAAAAAAGAAAATACTGTTATGCACTGCTTTTTCATAAAGCCCAATATTCCCTGAATGTGAACAAGACATTTTGCAGGCGTTCTCAACAGTAGCACTAACTCTCGCCTTTCTGACCATTTCTCTCTCATACCCCACCCCAATATAAAAGTGATTTTTTAGATTTTTAAAACTCAAAAACGCAAACTCAAAAGAATAAGTACATGCTATAGATAATTTTGTTCTTCAAAGCGAGCTATACATAACAGCATTACGTTCTCACAACTATAACAAAAAAACAATACAATGATATACAAAACAAATTTTAATGAGAACAATGTTGGTTGTATCGTTTTCTTGTAGTTGGTAAGGAGAGGATTAACATACTGAACGTCACATCGCCATATTTAATGCCCTATAACAATTTACAAGGGAAAAAAATCATCTCCCAAAACAATAACTATACATTTGACTCCCTCATCGCCAAATATTCCAGCCAGAGCCAAAACAAAACCAAGTAATCTGATTCCAAGACAAAGACAGAAAGCAAGCTGGAAAACATATTGGGGGATAGAAGACAATAAGTGACCTCCCAGTCCGCTATGAGAGGTCAGGAACCCCACCCAGCTATCTCAAAGTACTTTCCGCCAGATCCACAGACCCAGCTACCCAATCACTGCTGGGTGGATGCTTAAGTTAAAATTGCTCGTTAATCCTACCTACATCGATGGACCTAAACAAGTACCAAATGCATAAACTCCCCTTGTACTAATACTTAAACAGTACAATTTCCACAACGAGGAAAACCCTTTCTCGTTAAGATAATCTTATATTTTTTTCATTTCTCATGGGGTATCGATAGCTCAATACAGCACTCACTCGATACACAAATGTACCCGATTGATCTGGGATGCAGTCGGGATTTCTTTTCTACCTCCCCTGTCCCCTTGTAGAAATTGGGTAGCTGAAACTCTTAAATTAGTTTGCGACTAACTAGCGTCCTATCCAAAGGCCATCGAGCAATTGCAAATTGCCAATTTAACGTTTCAAAAACCTGGCTAAACTCTAGCTCCACGGGTGTTATAATTCTAAAGTATTATATTTTCTTCGTACCAAACTGTACAAAAACAAGTTTACCAAAGATTCTGTTGTGGGTTTTATATTTTGAGCTAAAATTTTCTCGTCGTTTTACGAATGATTTGTAGTTAATGAGCACTTGCATGGCGGAATATGTTCCATATTTCTCTCAAACCATGAACTCGAGTGTCAAACATAAAAAGAAAATTTAAAAAATTGAGTTTTTATATAGCGCAATATCCACTTAACGTGCTCAACGCGCTTTACAAGGGGTCCCTGGTCAACAGCAACATTTAACATGTAGGGCGAGACATGACGCCTGTTAGGCGATATTACAATTTTTCGGACAAAGACAACGCTGTTAACGGCCAGGTACTCATTTTACACCTGAGTACGGTGAGAGAATGTGAGTAAAGAGTCTTTTCCAAGGACTCAACTATGCGTCGAGCGAGGCTCGAACCCAGGACCTTCCGATCCGAAAGCGAGTGTCATACCACTAGACCACATAGCCCCACATACCTCCAAACAACTAGGATAGTTCTCTGAAAATTTTCACATCCGTTTTTATTTGCGAAAGACTAAAAATAAACATACAAGCGGGTCTGGGAGTCCCTAAAATCGGTTGGGAGAGCACTCGCTTCACTATAAAAAAACCCCAAAGGACCGAGATCGGTCACGGGTGCATTGGAGTTTTTTCTCCTACCCAACCTCCCACCCCTGTCCACAAGCGTCCTATCCAAAGGGTAGCAAGCAATTGCTATTGTCCGTTCACGCTATAGAAACCGGGATAAACTCCGGCTCCATGGGTCTAATGGATCTGAACTAATACTATACATTTGACTTCCTTCCCCAACCAAAGGGTTCTAGCCAGGGCTCTTACGGGAGGGCTTCCGTAGTTTCACCGCACTTTATTAAATTAATTATAGGTATTACTTAAACTTAATCCATTCACCACCATGGACTTTCAATATAAGTTGCAATGTTCAATAAATATTAAGATTTAATATTTAAGATAAGTTTCATTTTTATAAGTGGTGTGATTTTCCTAATTTCAAAAACAACTTGCTGAGTCGGTTAACGTTAACGACTTATTACTGTGTTTCCCATCAGTTTCGATATTGCAAATGATGGCAAACTGTTTCACCAGCATATAATATCTTTAGGTAGGGTTCAAGGGGTCTTCTTTCTCCCCCCTCCCCCCCCCCTCTTTTTTAAAAAATAAAAAAAAACTCCCCTATCGAGGCGTGCTGTGAAACTACGGAAGTCCTTCCGCCCTTACAAACCAAGACAATGACAGAGACAATGGAAAGGAAATATAGGGAGATAGAAGACACGAGAATACTGCCCACCATCGGAGGTCGAAAGATGCCACCCGAGATTGCGGTTAAGTAAAATACTCATCTGCTCTACCTGCCAAAGCAAATATAAGAAAGACGAAACTGGCTGAAATTCCACACACAGGTGTCACTTCAATATATAATAGTAAATATACTGACTCGCAGAATAGAAAAAAAACGGCTTATTTCAGTAATTTCATGAATATAGATTTTCAATTGAGATACAGCCCTGCGGCCATTGTTGAAAGTTTTGCCGTCACTTTTGATATCCCAGATTTTACCGTATCACACAATAGGAGCCAAATCAACAATTAAAAGCTGAATTATTATTAGCATTAAACTGTCTTTTTCGACACTTGAAAGCAACAGAACAATTTCGGGACGTTTTCGTTATTTTTCCTCCAGATACCCACCAAAATGACAAAATCTTTGCACAAGGGAAGTAATTAGGCTATTTTTAAAAACAATTATATTAAAAAAAAAAGATATTTCACAAATTGTTATACGTCTTTCTGGTGGTCTAAAATAAAGAGCCGAGAGTTACTTTTCTCAACTTCCATTTTATTGCATAATTAGTGGGACTAAAAAAAAGTCACCAGCACTTTAGTGGTTTTCAGAGGTTTTACGTTGCTTGTGACACGTTTAGATCATTTCAGGCCCAGAAAAGATGAGAGAAAAAAAGATGAAGGGGACTGGTTCAAATAGGAAAATGATTTCACGAGCAATCCATCAATGTGCCTGCCTTTTTGACAATACCTAAAATTCACATCCAGGCACAAGAAAAAGATTCCCCTATGATGGATTTATCTAAAAACGAACGTAGTGCACAACATACGATTTACAAGGAAAAAAAGAAAAGGATCCATGCATTCAACTGCTTCCCTCTCACCTAAGGATCATTGGTAGGACCAGTTAAAAAACCTCGAAATGTCAATCCAGAACATGGAAAGGGAAACAAAAAAAAATAAAAAAATTAGAGAAGCGTGGCTCAGCGGTACGGTCTTTGCTTCGTACCCGAAAGTTACCGAGTTCGAATACCAACAGCGTTGTGTGGCCTTGGAACAAGTCACCTAGCCTTAGCTCACTTAGCGGCGCTGCACTGCGGCTAACGCCTGGGTTATTCCAGTCTTCCCTTGGAATAGATCCAAAAGAAAAAAATTGCCCTTAGGGATGAATAAAGGGAATTTATATTTATTTTATATAGCGCAATATTCACTAAACGTGGTTAAACGTTTTATAGGGGGATAAAAATGCAATAGTGACCCTTCCGCCCACCCTGGGAGGTCAAAACACCCCACACAGGGCCATGAGCTGTTTACTGACAATGCGTTATTCTTGATCTCCTGCGTTGATAAAGAATTTATCTCGGATACCTAAAGCGACAGCAAAACTTTCAAAGATGACCATACGCTGCAACTTGACCAAATCTAAATCAAAATTGAAAACGCGGCTTAATATAGATACATTTGTTTTTTAAAAATATATTTTGGATAAATATCACTTTAACTCAGGTGAGCAAGTAATAAGTATATTAGTCATTGGGAGTGGCGCATTTATGTGGAATTTCAACCTAAAATTGGATGGGTGTCGGAGAAAAATAATTCTGAGCTGCTACATTTTTTTACAAAGGATAATAGGAAGCCTAGTGGAAGGACTTCTGTAATTTCACAGCATCCGATAAGCGGGAGAAATTCCATAATCGTCCGCCACTTACAGTAACAGTCGTGTTTCGTCCATGTTATGCGTTGCTATATTGGCTAGGGACTCCATGTACAGCGATTCGGGTACAGTGATGCTATGCGTTTAAGGAAAATATTCACAATATTCCCAAGCATGATATAGATAGTATGCAGATGACGTCACTCAGGCCTTTGTTATTGTTTTTGCCATCCACATTTGTGAGTTGTTCTCACTAAACTGTATTAACCAGACTATAAAAGTTCATGGTTACAGAGTGTGTTGGTCCGTTATACTTCCGGATGGCAATGTTGTGAACTCCTTGGCCAAGCGCATTCTATCTATAACGCACCAACACACAGAACTCTGTAACCTTAGACGTCTATAGTCTGGATTGATAGAATTTATTGAGAAATTAAAATGGCTGTAAAATAATGAACTGAGTGGCGTCAATTACGTTCCTTCTCTATGAAGCTCAAATTTGTTATGAATAAAATCAAATTGAGATAAGAAATAGTAAAATTATGTGTTTTTTAAAAAAGGTTTTACTAAATAAAACGGTTATTCAAGTAAAGACATTTCGACATTCCTTCTAAATCAAATTATAAGGTTACAACCCAATTTCAAACACGAGGCCGATCCCGATATCATATCACTTTGAGAGATTTGTGTGATTGTCATCAATATTAAAATACCTCAAAAAGGAGAAATTCAGTAAACTCACAAGGCTGTCCTGAGGTAAAATATTAGGGCGACAAAGATCCTTCTAAATGGCAGCGATAGGAAATATTCTTGTCGTGGTAAGTACACCTTTTTTTGTTTCTCCGTGACGAACGTTCTCTCAAGTCATTCACTGGTCAACTGGACAGAAGGGAAGGTCTCTTTTTACAAAATCAAATGGATCGTTGAATGTGTTGATTCGTTTGCGCATGTGCGGTAGATAGATACACAATGTCGTGAAAACTGTTCACGTTTTCATAATATTCTCAACTGTTGTCACGTGTGTTTGTGTAATGTGTTATTTTGACAATTTATAGATAGAATGAAGCTGACGTCACTCTGGACTTTGTTATTGGTTTTTGCCACCCACCTTTATGAGTAATACTCACTAAACGGTATTATCCAGACGCTAAAAGTTCATGATTACACATAGTTTTGTGTGTTTGTCCGTTATACTTCCGGATGACAATGTTATGAACTTCTTAGCCAAGCGCATACTACCTTATGAAATTTACACCGCCTGATTGGTGATCAATTCTTTTACATCGGGTTATAGATGGAACGAAATTGATGTTTGTTTTTTTGTTTTTAAGGGTTTTACGGCGCTTGCAACACATTAAGGTCATATCAGCGCCAGTAAAAAGGAAGGAAATGGGATAGTAAAAAGTTCTAGAATTACAATTAAAGCACAACAGAAAAGGTAAGACAAAGGGGAACTGGTTCAAATAGGGAACAGATGTAGATTCCAAGAGCACACCGTCAAGTACTTAGTTTGAGATCACCTTAAAGTCTCATCCAGACACAAGCACAGGTCCCAACTAAGATGAATACACTCAAATGTTTACCAATCATATAATATAATATGTAAACTAAACATAATACAATGCATAACAGAGAGATGATTTACAAGACAAAAATATCATCTCTCAAAACTATAACTATACATTCGACTGTTTCCCTCCCAGCCAAGGATCAGGACAAAACTAAGTAATCTCATTCCAAGACAATGACAGGAAACAATTGGAAAACGGGTATGGGGGGATAGAAGACATAGCATGTACCTCCCTGCCCACGAAATTGACAACACTCAGCTGTTTGTTATTGGTTTTAACCAGCCATTTTAATAATTCGTTCTCTCAACTAAACTCTATCAATCAGACTATAAACGTTTAAGGTTACAGACAGTTTGTGTGTTAGTAAGTTACACTCACCGGCGGAACGCAAAATGGCAATTGATGCTATGCGTTTAGGTAAACTACTCACAACATCCGCCGGTGTTTGTAATTTACAAGGCACGTAATTATGCGTAACCTGAAAACTAATAGTATGATTAATATGATTTAGTGATAATTAATCACCAAAAACTATAACAAAGAACTGAGTGACGTCAATTTCGTTCCTTTTTTAACGTTCGAGGATACACATAGTTTGATGTGTTGGGACGTTTCGTCCAGTCGGCAAAGTGGTTCTATGTGCTTAGATAGAATACAAAACCTGACTGCTCTGCCCGCCAGTTCAATCATATCAACACACAACACTATTTTAAAACGGTTATCGTTTATAGATAGAATGCGCTTGGCCAAGGAGTTCACAACATTGCCATCCGGAAGTATAACGGACCAACACACAAACTCTGTGTAACCATGAACTTTTATAGTCTGGTCCATACAGTTTAGTGAGAACAACTCACAAACGCGGATGGCAAAAACAATAACAAAGGCCTGAGTGACGTCATCTGCATACTATCTATAGATAGGACGAAGTTGACGTCATTCATGTCTATGTTATTGTTTTTTTTTGCCATCCATTTATATGAGTAATTCTCACTCAACTGTATTAACCAGGCTATAAACCTTCAAGGTTACACAGAGTTTTGTGTGTTGGTCAGTTATATTTCCGGATGGTGATGTTGTGAGTTTCTTAGCCAACGCACAGCATTTATAGAAAGTATGCGCTTGGCTAAGAAGCTCACACCATTGCCATCCGGAAGTATAACTGACCAACACACAAAACTATGTGTAACCATGAACTTTTATAGTCTGGTTAATACAGTTAAGTGAGAATTAATCATAAACGTGGATGGCAAAAAACAATAACAAAGATTCGAGTGACGTCAACTTCATTCTATCTTTATAGATAGTATGCGCTTGGCTAAGAAGCCCCAACATAGGAACAGGAAGTATAATGGACCAACACACAAAACTATGTGTAAAATGTACGTTAATAGTCTGGTTAATACAGTTTAGTAAGAATTACTCATAAACGCGGATGGCAAAAAAAAAAATAAACCCACCAAAAACCCCCCCAAAACAAACCAACAAACAACCCCCCCTCCCCCCAGTAACAAAGACCTGAGTGACGTCAACTTCGTTCTATCTATACCAAGTTCAGTCCCTTGACTGCTGTGGTTTGTTGTGTTATTATGAATTGTGTGATTTTTTTTTTCACTTGTAAAATCCATCACGGCTCTCCAAATAAAACATTGTTTACATGGTGTACTGTCCTGTTAAGTGTTCACTGTGTTGAACACAACTAAAGGACGGATTCCGTGAGAAACCGTAGCCATCGTTATGTTATAGATAGTAAGCAGATGACGTCACTCAGGCCTTTGTTATTGTTTTTGCCATCCATGTTTGTGAGTTGTTCTCACTAAACTGTATTAACCAGGCTATAAAAGTTCATGGTTACACAGAGTTTGTGTGTTGGTCCGTTATACTTCCGGATGGCAATGTTGTGAACTCCTTGGCCAAGCGCATTCTATCTATAGCCTGAAACTGAAATCCAAAAGGACTGGCAGTTTGACGTCATTATTTGGTTTTTGCACCGCCTCGTGAGTTGTCGTTAGTAGAGCTCATGGAAACAAGTTGTTTCATTGGCTGAACTATTGAATACAACTCACGATTTGTTTTCTTTTGTGGCAAATGACTGGCATTTTGACGTCATTTTTTGGTCAGTATCAGGCCATAACTTTACGAAGGCCACGGAGAAACACATTAAATAATTAAATATTTTGGACCGATCGTATCGAATGGGAGCGATCTATATTCATGTTTTCGTCCAACATAGTCATCGATCCCATGTTTTGTTGCTGTACAACGATTGGACATTTCTCAATAAATGTTAACACGCTGCTTTGTTTATGAAAGTTGTAAATATACCCATGTGTCAAGCCGAGCAAAAGGACCAATAGTGATGTTGGATATTTCTCAAACTGTGAACACTTTTCACTATGCGGGTCATTTTGAGCACATATTTCAATGTGACCAATGACCTCGAGCACATGGAAAGGTAATATAGGTCGCTCTCATTTAAAATTAAGAGTAGGAAACCCTTATTTGCCGTGGTTCAGCAGTACGGCGTTTCGTAAGCGTGGTTAAAGTTCGAATGGGTGACATCACCCTCAAAACCCCGATCTCTTAATTTTTTTTAATGAGTCAAAATTAGTTAAAACTCTTTTGACAGTTTTCTTTTCTTTACTGATTTGAACAGAATAAGATTTTAAAAACAAGATGTGAATATACGAATCTGAGTCAAGAAGTAATGGGACTCTGCTTATTACTTTAAAACCGAGTCAATACCCCAAATTAAAGCTTGGTATTAACTTAGTAGAATGCTACTTAATATAGATAGAATGCGCTTGGCCAAGGAGTTCACAACATTGCCATCCGGAAGTATAACGGACCAACACACAAACTCTGTGTAACCGTGAACTTCTATAGTCTGGTTAATACAGTTTAGTGAGAACAACTCACAAACGCGGATGGCAAAAACAATAACAAAGGCCTGATTGACGTCATCTGCATACTATCTATAAGATTTTAAAAACAAGATGTGAATATACGAATCTGAGTCAAGAAGTAATGGGACTCTGCTTATTACTTTAAAACCGAGTCAATACCCCAAATTAAAGCTTGGTATTAACTTAGTAGAATGCTACTTAATATAGATAGTTCGAAGATGACGTCACTCAGGTCTTTGTTATTGTTTTTTGCCATCCGCGTTTATGAGTAATGCTCACTGAACTGTATTACCCTGACTTTTAACGTTCATGGATACACACAGTTTGTGTGTTGGTCCGTTATACTTCCGGATGGCAATGTTATGAGCTTCTTAGCCAAGCGCATACTATCTATAGTCTCCGCCTCTCTCGAGCGCCACAGTCCACCTTTTTGCAAGGGTGTGTATCCCGTCCTTCCTAAAACTTAGCAGGCTGAACTTTGAGCCAATTTTTCACTACTGTCTTGGTTTCTTCGTTATCTTTAAAGCAACATCCCCTCGATCCCTTCTTATAAACTTGAGCCTTTATATAGCGCAATATCCACTAAACGTGCTCAAAGCGTTTCACAAGGGTCCCTAATAGCCAACAGAAACACAAAACTTGTAGAACGCCTGTTAGGCTATATTACAATTTTTTTCCGACAGAGACACACTGTTATTGGCCAGGTACTCATTTTACACCTGACTACGGTGAGAGAATGTGAGTAAAGAATCTTTTCCAAGGACTCAACCATGCGCCGAGCGAGGCTCGAACCCAGGACCTTCCGACCCAAAAGCGAGTGTCATACCACTAGACCACATAGCCGCGCAATGAACCAAAGGGATAATAATCCGAATTTGTCAAGTTAGGTGAATAGAGATGGTGAGACAATGATGTCCATCAAAATTCTATGATTACCTCCCTTTTCCTGGGCATGTGTGTGGAAGTGGAAGGGCATTTTCATGAAAAGATAGTAATCGATCCGTCTCCAAATCCGATCTAAACTCGAAGAATTCTTGCTTTCTGTTGCTTCATGGTCTATATTATGTGCCGTACAGAGTTGACAATGGCATTCAGCGGTAGGAAATCAACAAGGATTACACCTCTAAACACTGTTCGTATACGTTTCCCAGTGATTTCTCAGTTTTGAAGTTTTCGGTCTTTGGGGAGGAAAGATGTTGCCATTCCATTGATTGCCTCTTAGACTCATGTTCGTATGATGAACTCGTATATCACATTCAGTAATTATTCTACTGAGATATCTGTCACCTCTCCCATTTAGCCGGAAAGCTCGGAGCAGCTATAGATAGAATGCGCTTGGCCAAGGAGTTCACAACATTGCCATCCGGAAGTATAACGGACCAACACACAAACTCTCTGTAACCATGAACTTTTATAGTCTGGTTAATACAGTTTAGTGAGAACAACTCACAAACGCGGATGGCAAAAACAATAACAAAGGCCTGAGTGACGTCATCTGCATACTATCTATACACCCTTTCCCGCTCTTGATCAAATGCCTGGGTACCCAAACGAGCGCAGACCTTTGAGAAATCCAAGGATTTGACGAGTTGATGGGCAATTCCATGACTGATTTCAAGGTCACCTGCAATCTGATGACAAGTAGTTCTTCTGCCAGATCTAATCAGTGCTTCTGTCTTTATTTTATTCAATGAGATGGCATTCCTTGGAGGGCGCCATTAGAAGGTTTGTCAGATAAATACATGGTTGAGGGGATGTCAGATTAGGTATTGGATTGCATCTCATTTTCTTCTAAATGACGAAAAAGACATTCAACCTAACTAAAAACACTGCCTCTACAAAATGCATGAGTTGTATAAACGTTCCCCAAGGTGTTTGAAAATGTTACTCGAGGTTTTTTATTCGAAAACAAGAAATTTAATGACAGCTCTCTGTCGCTGACGAACAGTCATGGAGGCAGCCGTTTTGATCTGCCATAACTTTTGTCAAAATTTGACAGAATTAACATTTTCAACTTTTGGTTTACAGAGTATTTGTGTAAGTTTAATTGAGCCAAATATGACGTCACATAAAAAATGAACGGCTATGGGTCATTTGTTCAATCGGTTGATATCAGGGGCAAAATAGGTGGTTATATCCTCGGCCAAGGTATATATTATTCCATAAGAAAAGACAATGGAAGCGATCCATATTCAGGTTTTTGTCGAGACACCGATCCCATGATTTGTTTCTGTCCAACGATTGGATGGATATCTTGATATGATGTGAACACGTTGTTTTGTTTATGTTTATGAAAGCTATAACAACAACCACGGGTCAAGCTGAACAAAGTGGCCGATTGTGAAGTTGGTAGTTTTGAAAGCTGTGAACACTTTTTTATTATGGAGAGTGACACATGAAGACTTTAATATCCATTTACAGTTTCATTCTTCAGTTTCAGGTTCACATCCACATAACACCATTCTGAGACGATTGGTTACACTTTATGTTGTCACAAAAAATAACTGGGTGATATCTATTAATTTATCTGTGTTATTTTGATAGTCTATGCTCTATGCATCAAAGTGTTGTCGCAATTCTCATAATAAGAAGGTTTGCCAGATCAGCGCTATTATTGCCAAATTCTAAAATCTTAGACTCTGAAAAAGTAGATGGAGAAATTTTGGCCTATAGTGACATTTTGAAAAAATACTTTATTTTACTTATTTGTTAAACAAATCACTTTAATTGTAAAGCCACTATAAATGCGAACCCCTCAACTTAAATTGGAAGGAAATGTTTTCATCAAATCAAGACATTCGGGCATTTAGCAGGATCAGATAAGAAAGCTCTATTTCCACTTTTCGTATGCGGCAACAAAAGTAATGCTTGAAAAGAAATAGGCAATTTTTAAAGCCATTATGAATTTTCCCGACTTGTTTGGCTTATTAATTTTGCTAAATTAATCTGGCAACACTGACATAAGTTCGTCATTCACTTTGAGTCTATGTACATCTATCTAACTGTGGGAAAACAGCATCGGGTTTTTGTTCTTATCTATGAATGAAATCGACACACAAAGCAAGCCTATCCCGACAATGGTGCTGGTATCTTTACGTTCATTGCCGAGAAAGAAATGACTGCACACCTAGAGAAGAAATGTTATAATAATATTATTAATTATTATTATTATTATTATAAAATTTGGCCATATTGAATATTTCTTATCTCGAGATCAAAAGCAATTGTTCTTATTTTTAAATCTTTGTGTTTGAGTATAGCGATACCTTTTCAAATTCTTAGGCGATACTTTAGGCTTATGAGCTTTTATGTCAATTTCGCAAACTTTTGCAGGGCCAAAACACATCATTTCAAGAAATAAAAAGTTAAATAAGTTTTATTCTACACGCGAGGGGTAGGTATCTATTTGTATTTTCCCTTGGTTAACTCACTTGTAATTGAATACTTGTATCATAATTTGTGTTTTTGAAACATTTTAAATGACGTCATGAAATTATCACCTAAAAGATAAGGATATTGAAATGGAAGGGAAAAAAACATCTTCAAAGTAACATTTCCATGATTCTCTCGATGTCCTTGTTTATCTATTCTGTACAGATAGAAAGAATACAAAGTTTTGGTAAAATTCTATAAAGAAATTAAAATTTACGATATTTCATCACGGTAACAACTAGAACATCAGTGGAAATTTTATAATTCTATTAGGTATGCTCCGATAAGACTGGCAATACTTTCTTGCAAAGTTTTACTCTCAAAGCTACGCAGAATATCAATGTGATTTCTATAACGCTAATGTGTTCTAATAAGGACAACAATTTCCTGTGAATCTTTACGTCACAACCAGCCAGAACATCAATGTGAATTCGCTAAATCTATGATGTGCTAAGTATTTCAGGTGTATTTCAACAGTCAAATGTTTACAGGACATCAATGCAAATTCTATGATCTATGGTACCCTAAGAATGACAACTTCTTGCAAATGTTTACAGTCAAAACTATACAAAATATAAATGTAAAATCTATAGCTCCACGGTGCTCTGACAAAAAATGACAACAATTTCCTGTGGATTTTTACGGTCAAATATATATACAGAATACCAATGTGAATATTATTATAACTCTATGTTGCGCTAAGAATGACAACAATTCCAGGTGGTGTATTTCGAAAGTTGAATGTGTACAGGACATCGATGTGAATTCTATAACTCTATGGTGCTCTAAGAATGAAAACAACTTCCTGTGGATTTTTAACGTCAAAGTTTTTGCTTTGGATAACCATACATGTCTTGCTTGTAGCCTTTTTTCAAGCTGTTTGGGGAAATCCAGTATTCGAGAGAGATGTTGTAAGAGGACTCTGTCAAGCCCAGTGCGTCTCCCTTGGATACTTTCTAAAGGTACATTAGGAATTTGAAATAAGAAATATATTTTAAAAAAATAAAAGAATTGAGCTTTATATAGCGCAATATCCACTAAATGTGCTCAAAGCGCTTTACAAGGGTCCCTGGTCAACAGCAACATAATATAACATGTAGGACGGGACATGCCGCCTGTTAGGCGATATTACAATTTTTCCTTTTCAAAGGACTCAACTATACGCCGAGCGCGAGGCTCGAACCCAGGACCTTCCGATCCGAAAGCGAGTGTCATACTGTCCCCACAGGAATATGCGGCCGCATCGCACCCGATGCGGCCGCATCCTGAGGCCTTCCGCATCCGATTCCGCATCCGTTAGCAAAAAAAAAAAATAAAAACAAAAAAAAATTGGCTCTTTTTTGCCGAAAATTTTGGCCTTGTATTTTCGTTTTCAAAGAAAACCGGCGTTTGGTTATCCTATTAAAGCAGAGGTAGCCCACTCTAAAGTGCCATATTGTGACTCACTCTAATACCTGGCCGGCCTGTCTGCAGATATCAGAATACAAATTAAAGCAGAAATGGACTTCATCTCTGAAAAGTGCAAAGTCTTTGTGCACGCAACAGACTTGTTTCAAAGTCAATCAACAGTTGCTGTCAAGGTAAGGCGCTTTCATTTCAGCAGGTCTATTTTGCCTATAACACATAATTATGAATGTATTGCTTTTTTAAGAATTTTTTTTTGTATTTCCTCTGTTGTATAGTATCAACTCAGTCCAGTCTAAGATTTAACACATCACTCCTCCCTCTTTGAGTTTTAAAAAAAATCGTTACTCTAGTCATAATGGTCGTCATTGCCTTAATCACAGGAAACTATATTTAACACATAAAGTCTGATAAAAGTTGCCTGTGTTCTTACCAACAATAAAATCATCACTTTCATTCTATTTTATACTTCGTGTAAGCCAACCAACAAAGCATACTCATGATTCCATTTTTCTCTCTCTCTTTCTTCTATTTTTCAAATCCAGGCATGGTCCAAACTTGAAAGTTTGCGGTACTCCTTTAGAAGCTGTGGAGTCAGCATGAGGGAAGCATCTAAGCATTTCCCAGAAGACCTGCCCTCAAAGGACAAATTGGCTCTGCAGGACCGATACTGCCAAGCTGTCTCTTCAGTGTCAGAAAAGGTTGATAAGTATATGACCCCAGATGGCCAACCAGCAGTTGAATTTCTACAGCAAATTCAATTTTTTGATCCAACTCGACTGGTGACATTTGACTTTAACAATGACCGTTTACAGAGTGCTCTGCCTGGTTTGTCTGCTGTTCCAGAGAGTGAGTTTCACTGGTACAGGGAAACTGTGGGACCACAAGCGGTTAAAGTGTCTGGGGGGTTGCCAGTGGACCTCACTATATTCTGGAACAGCAAGGCAGATGAGTTGCCTCAGCTGTCAAAATGTGCACGAAAGTATATTATGCTCTTGTGAATTCAGCTGATGCAGAGCGAAGTTTTTCATTGTACAACCTGGTCTTTTCAGACCGCAGACGATCTTTGAGTGAGGATAACCTCAAGGGTCTTGTTTTCATGTTTTATAACAATTTTATTGATTCTCTGTTGTAAGTGGTACATGTAATATTTCTTAAATTTCTTTTTAGCTTTAGACAACCATTTAATAAATTACAAAATGACATCCAACTCAAAATACAATTTTATGTCTGAGTTATTCTCACCACCCTGTTGCATGCCTAAACGTTATCACCAGTGTTGTGATTAGATTTAGTTAGTCATTTATAATGTTGTCATCGTATTGTGAATTAATGTTGATTTGATTTACTTGTTCTCTCAGCTTATAAATTTACATTACCACGTTACAAAATGTCGGATGTTTGGCATAATTTATGGCATAATGTTGCATTTTTGGCATAATTTATGGCATAATTTGCCCTTTTTTTTTGCATAATATTGGCATAATTTTGCCCCAAAAATGGCATAATTCCGCGGGGACAGGTCATATCACAAGACCACATAGCCACACGAGGTTATTAGAGGGATTAAGGCGTTCGCGTTAGCTCAGTTGGTAGAGCACTCGTCTCAAATGGAAAGGAGACCAATATTGGGTGCAGTTAAGATTATTTTTCCAATCCCCATCTTTCTGTATACCTAAAAGTGACTGGGCAGCTGGATTGGTTATATCTGCCCGAAAGTAATCTGCGATGGACTAGCGTCCTGTCCCTTGCGTACCAAGTAATTGTTATATTATTCCGGTTACCGCTACAGAATAAAGAATAATATACTACGGGTCTGAAGTGGAGAAGTGGAAAAGGGGGTGGGGGGTGGGGGAAGGGGGATAAGAAAAGAAATACTCTTCAACAGTCG
>NC_088360.1:97860801-97880801 GCF_034508935.2 Berghia stephanieae
CTAGAAATGAGAATTTATAGATTTAGTCATTCTAAAGAAATTATTATACTCATTATCCGAAATAGATTATTTTATTCTTTACTCAACCAGCTTGGAACCAAACATTAATAATAATACTATTATATCAACATCTTCGCAATGAAGATCGACATTATGTGGCAGATGCAGAAACACGACCCAAGTTTCGTATTTTTGTGACAATAAAATTCAATTATCAGCCTCTAAAACACCCAGACATCACGTTTGAATTCACTTTGTGATAATATAAAATCAATTCAGCTTGAAGTGGCATTTAAGATCACGAGTATTCAGGTTATCGTCTGAAAGGCTAATCGATAAGACACTGAGAAATCATGGAACCCATCACGCTTTAACTCACTCAATCCTAGATTTTTTTTGCTACTTTTCAAAATTGGAAAAAATGTATTAAAAATGAGCGTGTACATAGATAGTTTTATTCAACTAGACCATGTAAAAACTAAAAACAATAGCTTTGATACTACTCCTATAATTTGTCTCATAAAAATGTAATAAATAGGCATGGGGTAAAAGTAACCCGGGTAAACTACGATATAGTCGGTGTTCGGGTTGAGTGAGTTAAAATAATCCTAGCCTCATCTTTCGAAAATAGTATGATAGATAAAGATATCAATTTTATTTATATGTATATAAGACGATTTTTGACCGATAACGGGGATTTATATTAACCCGGGAGCTCGGTGCATAGTTGAGTCCTTAAAAAAAAGGGTTCTTTACTCACATTCTCTCACTGTACTCAGGTGTTAAATAAGTACCTGGTCGTTAACAGCGTTGTCAAAGTCTGGAAAAAATTGTAATATCGCCTAACAGGCGTCATGTCTCGTTTTCAATTTACTTGTAGTTGGTCAGGGACCCTTTGTAAAGCCCTTTGAGCACGCATAGATAACACAGCTATATAAAGCTCAAGGTATTTTTGTTTTTTAAATTTCGAGTCCGAGTCTAATAGGTCTTTCCTCCAGGCCAAAATATTACACATTTCGATTAAAACGGTACTATAACACCTGATATTCATGTTTTAAAAAATTGAAGAATCCAAATTGAAAAAAAAATATTTTTTAAAATGAAAAATGAAATCATAAAATATTTTTTTGCGCATCAATCGGTCAGATATATCGCTATGTATTTGGCCTGGATTTTAATAGAGAAAACTAAGATCACGTCACTCTGGTCTTTGTTCTTGCTTTTATTTTTTTGCCATCCGCGTTTATGAGTAATTCTCACTGAACTGTATTAACCAGACTTTTAACGTTTAAGGTTACTCATAGTTTTCTATGTTGGTCCGTTATACTTCCGGATGGCAATGTTGTGAGTTTCTTAGCCAAGCGCATACTATCTATAATCTGGTTAATACAGTTTAGTGAGAATAACTCATAAACGCGGATGGCAAAAAGCAACAACAAAGACCCGAGTGAGTCAACTTCACTCTACCTCAAGGTACAAAGAAGAAAAGGGTGTTATATATAGTATGCGCTTGGCTAAGGAGTTCACAACATTGCCATCCGGAAGTATAACGGACCAACACACAAAACGATGTGTATCCATGAACGTTTATAGTCGGGTTAATACAGTTCAGTGAGCATTAATCATAAACGCGGATGGCAAAAAACAATAACAAAGACGTGAATAACGTCATCTGCATACTATCTATAGATAGGTTTGCGCTTGGCTAAGAAGCTCATAACATTGCCATCCGGAAGTATAACGGACCAACACACAAAACTATGTAAGTAACAATGAACTTTAATAGTTTGGATAATACCGTTTTGTGAGCATTACTCATAAACGCGGATGGCAAAAAACAATAACAAAGACCTGAATAACGTCATCTTCGAACTATCTATAGATAGTATGCAGATGACGTCACTCAGGCCTTTGTTATTGTTTTTGCCATCCGCGTTTGTGAGTTGTTCTCACTAAACTGTATTAACCAGACTATAAAAGTTCATGGTTACACAGAGTTTGTGTGCTGGTCCGTTATACTTCCGGATGGCAATGTTGTGAACTCCTTGGCCAAGCGCATCCTATCTCATAAACGCGGATCGCAAAATACAATAACAAAGGCAAGAGTGACATCACCTTCATTCTATCTATAACACCACATCATAAATTAGTACGATATCACTATTTATATGACTCATGTTTTAATAGGAACAAAGAAGAAAGGGCGCATGATTGAGTCCTTGGAAAAAAATCTTTATTCATATTCTCTCATCGTACGCAAGTGTAAAATGAGTACCTGACAGTTAACAGCGTTGCCTCTGTCGGAAAAGAAAAATGTAATATCGCCCAATAGGCTTCGTGTTTCATCATACATGTTTAAGTGTTACTATGGCTTGTGACCCACGTAAAGCGCTTTGAGCACGTTTAGTGGATATTGATCTACTATTTCAAAGAGCAGACTGATGTTAACTTCACTCATTCTATAGTTTAGTGAGAAGAAGTTGACGTTACTCAGGTCTTGTATTGCATATTTTGACAACCAGTACTATTATGAGTAATTATCACTTCTGTATTAACTAGACTATAAAACGTTTAAAGTTATCACAGAGTTTGGTTTGTCCGTTAATCCATCCGGGGCATGTTGTAAGTTACTTAACCAAGCGAACAGTATATATATATATATATATAGATTATGTTAATAATTATATATATAAATATACAAATGCTATTCAACAACACCTAGTCTGGATGCTAGTCTCATAATATAGTCACAATTTTGTATTAATCCAAAGGTGTAATGCAGTTAATTTGTTAAGTTTCTTGTCAGTTGCACATTAAAAATATCATCATCAATGCAAAGCGGCACGTTTTTTTCGGTAACCAATCGGCCGTGAAGGGGGGGGGGGGTAGAATAGAGGAATATATATATATATATATATATATATATATATATATATATATATATATATACATAGAATGAAGTTGAATTCACTCGGGTCTTTGTTAATGATTTTTTGCCATCCTCGTTTATGAGGAATTAATCAGTAGATTTTTGACCAATCAAAATATGGAATTTGTGACACACCCTCACACGTGCTCGGACAAACATAGTTGGTTGTTTATAAACAATAACGTGAACGAAATCGACCTCTCCCTGATAATTGTTGTTGTTTTTATACCGCCAAATGGGTGACTGGTTATCTCTCGATTATCTCGATCAGATTATGAACGTTTAAATTTACATATAATTTTCTGTTAGTTCTATAGATAGTATGCGCTTTGCTAAAAAGCTCACAACATTGCCATCCGGAAGTATAACGGACCAACACACAAAACTGTGTGTAACCATGAACGTTTATAGTCATTTTAATACGGATGGCAAAATAAAAAAGACCTGAGTGACGTCAACTTCGAACTATCTATTGATCATGCGGCACTACAGTGGGTATTTTACTTTAAAAAATACCATCGATAGTAAAACCTGCGTAGTTTCTGTGTCTACCAATCACTGTCATTCGTTTACATTATGACGATTGTCCGAGAGGCGTGGTTATCTACCTGTCTATTATGAAATGGACCGCATGCACAGTGTTGGTTTATAATAGTTTACGACGGCTACAATCAGGGAGCCAAAGCGTAGCCATCGTAAACTTTTATAGTAGATGACACTGACCAAGAGCCGTCACAAACGCCAGTCTTTGGTCCACAACGGAAAACAATCGTATTGAATTCAATAGTTCAACCAATGAATATTTTGTTTCTTGAGCTTGTAACGACAACTCACTAAACGCTAGCAAACTAAAATGACTCAAACGGGCCAGTCTCGAGGTTCTTGTGTCATGCTATCTATAACGATGGCTACACATGTCAGCTAAGATAGTATGCCTGCAAAAGCCATACATTGCATCCGAATATAACGTACAACACAAAACTGTGTGTTTCCATTACGTTTAATAGTCGGTAAAACAGTTCGTTGAGTCATTACTCATAAACGCGATGCAAAAAAATTACAAAGACCTGAGGTCTTGCATTTCGAACTATCTATAACTTAACGATGGCAATGTTGTGAGCCAAAGGCGGAATCCAGTTCACCTAATAGATAGTATGACGTGACGTCACTCAGGCCTTGTGTTTTGGTTTTTCGGCATCCGTTTGTGAGTTGTTCTCATAAACGGATCAAAAAACAATAACAAAGATCCATGGTTACCAAGTTTGATTGCCCGTTATACTTACGATGGCAATGTTGTGAATCTTGCCAAGCGAATCTCACCCTATATATTTGACTAATCAAAACATCACACCGCTCGGACAAACAAAGCTGGTTATCTATAGATAGTATGCGCTTAGCTAAGAAGCTTACAACAGTGCCATCCGGAAGTATAACGGACCAACGCAGAAAACTCTATTTAACCATTAAAATTTATAGTTTGGATAGTACAGTGAAGTGAGAATAGACACTTAGATAATCACGCCTCTCGGACAATCGTCATTATGTAAACAATGGCAGTGATCGGTAGCAAACTACACAGGAGGTTTTACTATCGATGGTACTTAAGTAAAGTACCCACACTGTTCTACCGCTTGGTCAATAGAACCAACACAAAAAAAAACTCTGTGTAAACTTAAACTGTATCATATGATCGAGAAAATCGTGTGATAACTAGTTACCTATCTGGCGGTATAGATAGAATGCGATTGGCCAAGGAGTTCACAACATTGCCATCCGGAAGTATAACGGACCAACACACAAACTCTGTGTAACCATGAACTTTTATAGTCCGGTTAATACAGTTTAGTGAGAGCAACTCACAAACGCGGATGGCAAAAACAATAACAAAGGCCTAAGTGACGTCATCTTCGAACTTTCTATAAAAACAATAACAACGTCCAGAAAGATGTCAATTTCATTCACGTTATTTTGTCTATAAATAACCAACTTCTATAAATAACCAACTATATTTGTTCGAGCACGATTTAAGGTGTGTCACAAATTCCACGTTTTGATAAGTCAGCTTATGTATATATTGCTTTTTGCTGCATGAAAAAAAAAATGGGAGCGATCTATATTCATGTTTTCGTCCAACTAAGGCATCAATCACATGATTTGTTGCTGTCCAACGATTGGATATTTTTCAACTAATGTATACACGCTGCTTTGTTTACAAATATTATAAACATACCTATGCGTCAGGCTGAATCAAATGACCAATATGATGTTAGATATTTAAAAATATGTGACCTCTTTTCACTATTTAGGTCATTTTGAGCACACTTTGCAATTTGTTTTGTTTGTTTGTTGCTTTAGGTCTCTTCCAACACAATTGAGGTTATATGAGAGACCGCTGAAACAAAAAAAAAAAACAAAAAAACAAGCAATCTAACAAAAATAGTACAAATGTAAATCAAAATCATAACCTAAAGATATCATAAGCTAAATTATAAATAACCAAGAACAAACAGGCAGAAGATTTACAGAAAAAAAAATATCCCCTGTCAAAAATACAATCACAAACCAAAGAAGCAGGATAGGCTAGTAAAGAGAAGAAGAAACGACATCACTATCGGATCGTACACCCATGCGAACATCATAGGTATATATGATTCAAGGGTGATGCTCCCATCCAACCACCCGCAACACACTTTGCAATGTGACCAAAGACTTCGAGCACATGGAAAGTTGATATAGATCATGCCCATTACCTTCTGGTTTCAGAGAAATGACATCTTATTTTCCAATCCAAATTTAGATGAAGTTGACTTTACTCGGGTCTTTTTATTTGCCATCCGCGTATACGAATAATTCTCACTGAATAGGATTCGATAATCTTAACGTCACTTCCTTCATAATGACGCATGGTAACTTAGCAACACTGGCTCTAAACTATCGGAACAATGGCGGACGCCCGTATAAAATATTTCTCCTGCGAACATAAAAGCGTATCCAGAGGGAAAAAAAACATAAACTTGATCATGTTTTGACTTTTACACATTCTGGTCACAAGACATATGAAAAGTTCTAGCCAGCTTGAAGAATAAAAAGTAATGATTTTCTTTGTTTAGAACCAAGATGGCCGCCGTTGCCGGGCGCGTGACATCAGACTACTGAATCCAATTGTATTAACAAGACTATAAACGATCAAGGATACAGATAGTTTTGTGTATTGGTCCGTTAATTTTCGGATGGCAATGTTGTGAGCTTCTTAGCCAAGCGCATACTATTTATATGCTGGTCGTCAATAAAGATCATCCATCCCCGCTTTTTGCGTCCCGTTATCCGTAGAATCTGCCTATACAAAATAAAATAAAATTCCCTTTATTCATCCCATAGGGCAACTTTGTCTCTAGGGTCTATTCCAAGCGAAGACTGGAATAACCCAGGCGTCAGCCGCAATACAGCGCCGCAAATTGAGCTAGGGCGAGGTGAGTTGCTCTAGGGCACACAACGCAGGGGCGGGTGATCGAACTCGTTACCTTTCGGGTACGAAGCAAAGACCGTACCGCTGAGCCACGCTACTTAAATTGTTATGCCGCCTTGTGATTCAATATGTAACCTATCCAATATTATCGTTCGTTTCATAATACTCTTCAACAGTCGTAACGTCACTTCCTTCCTAATGACGCATGGTAACTTAGTAACACTGGCTCTAAACTATCGGAACAATGGCGGACGCCGGTATGAAATATTTCTCCGGCGAGCATAAAAGCGTATCCAGAGAAAACCCCCCCCATAAATTTGATCATGTTTTTACTTTTACACATTCTGATCACAAGACTTATGAAAAGTTCTAGCCAGCATGAAGAATAAAACGTAATTATTTTCTTTGTTTAGAACCAAGATGGCCGCCGTTGCTGGGCGGCGTGACATCAGAATACTGAATCCAATTGATATCCAAGTTTATAGGTTTATATTTTTAAAACTGTTTGTTTTATTGCAGTGAAATTTTGCATGGCGATATTACCCACGACCAAAAAACTTTTTTTTCGAATTTCATATCATATCCATATAATAATTTTTTCTCCTCTTAAATTTATTTGAAAAAAAACCCCAACTCAAATTGTAAAAAACAATTTTTAAAATAGTGTTTACAATACAGCAAGTTACTACATGATAGATAGAATGAAGATGAAGTCACTTTGGTCTTTGTAATTGTTTTTTTTTTTTTTTTTTTTTTGCCATCCATTTTTATGAGTAATTCTCATTAAACGGTATTAACCAGATTGTAAACGTTCACGATTACACATAATTTTGGGTGTTGGTCCTTTTTATTTCCGGATGGCAATGTTGTGAGCTGCTTGGTTTTAAACAAAGTAAATCAGTACTTTTTATTCTCCATGCTGGCTAGACCGGTTTCACGTGTCATGTGATCAGAATGTAAAAAAGTCAAAACATGATCAGAATTATAATGTTTTTCTCCTCTGGACACACTTTTTTGCTCGTTGGAGTTTTAGAACCAGTTGCTAAGTTACTATGCGTCATTACGGGGGAAGTGACGTCACGACTGTTGAAGGCTATTGCTGTGATTTTTAGGTAAGTGCAACGTGTAGTGAGTTGTTAGTAGAGCTCAAGGAAGCAAATGGTCCTATTGGATGAAATGTTGAATACAACTCACGACTTGTTTTCTTTCGCTTGTCGTCGCCCTGTATTATGAAGTAACTTTTAGCCAGTGTCAGGCTCCGAGATTAAGGAGGCACAATCTGACCAAGTCAATCATCAACAAGTGATCCCATTGGTTGAACCATTGAATACAACTCACAATTTGTTTTCTTGTGTAACCAAAGACTTGTCTTTTTCACGTAATGTTTTTGTCAGTGTAAGGTTAGAAATAGTATGCTCTTGGCTAATGAGTTCACAACATTGCCATCCGGAAGTATAATGGACCGACACACAAAACTATGTGTAACCATGAACGTTTATAGTCTGGTTAATACAGTTTAGTGAGAATTACTCATAAACGCGGATGGCAAAAACAATAACAAAGACCTGAGTGACGTCAAATTTGAACTATCTATAGATAGAATGTGCTTGGTCAAGGAGTTCACAACATTGCCATCCGGAAATATAACGGACCAACACACAAACTCTGTGTAACCATGAACGTTTATAGTCAAGTTAATACAGTTTAATGAGAACAACTCACAAACGCGGATGGCGAAAACAATAACAAAGGCCTGAGTGACGTCATCTTCGAACTATCTATAAGTTAACGATGGCAACGCGACGATCCTATTGTCTGTTCCACAACCCGTGTGCATGGGTTGACGTCGATATCTTCACATGGATTTGAATAATAATTGGATTCAGTCGTCTGATGTCACGCCGCCCGGCAACGGCGCCATCTTGATTCTAAACAAAAAAAAATCATTACTTTTTATTCTTCAAGCTGGCTAGAACTTTTCATAGGTCTTGTGATCAGAATGTGTAAAAGTCAAAACATGATGATCAAATTTATGTTTTTTTTTCTCCTCTGGATACTCTTTTATGCTGGCCGGAGAAATATTTCATAAGGGCGTCCGCCATTGTTCCGATAGTTTAGAGCCAGTTGCTAAGTTACTATGCGTCATTACGAGGGAAGTGACGTTACGACCGTTGAAGAGTATTGGCTCGAACACTCGAATTGTTACTGACATTAAGCCGATTTTTTTTGCATCGATTCTCGTACTTAAGAATTTTCTTCTTTACGGTGTATAAAAAACGAAGGGTCTGAAATGAGTGAACATTTTGATGTTTTACAATACGATGTTATAAACAGTGAATTCTGTTGTGATAACGATCGCTAAACTCGCCCACAGGCTTGATCAGGGATTTCTATTTCACGAGATTCATGCGCACTACTCTACTCACTATTATTGCCATCTTGAATTCAAAATGACACAGCAAAATGTACACTTTGTACACACCTGACATAAACAATTGTTACAATTTAATATTGGAAAGCCAGAGGCGTAGCTTCCCGTTGTGAATTCTACATTCATAAAAACTGATAAAAAGTATGGATTAAACATGCACATTTGACAGAGAGGCAAATTTACAATTATTTCTCCAGAGAGGCGAAGCGCGGAATTCTTTTTCATGGCAAGCGGCAAATAGCAGTATGGTTTACAACCAGGAACTCAGAGGGGAGACGTGAAATTAATAAATGTTTATGTCATCTTAATTATGCATCTCTTGTATTTGAAAACTGCGGTTCCTTTGAAAGGTTATACTGTACAAAATTTACATGGAATCTGGTGTTAAAGAAGTTTACATTCAGTGATATTTCACATGTATACATTCAAAGCGCACCCCCCCCCCCCTTCCAGTGAACATAATTCAAGAAAGGCAAACTCGTAGCGTAATCGAGGGATGACCAGTGAGATTTCGTGACATGTCTTGTCCGACCTTTATGAGATGTCTTGCTCAACATTTGGCCGGGTGTTATGTCTTTGTGAAAGGCTTTTCTCCTCGTCCTGTCGGAGATGGGCGTAAAAATTCGAAGACGCTCCTGTTTTTTAAACATTTATGTCTTTGTCCGAAAAATGTATAAACACCTAACGGGCTGCTTGTGTCGTCCAATGTATTATTTGGCCTTTGCCCACTAGGGAAGAAATATCGTATAATCGCCGCCTGTTTTCAATGCTGTGAAGTACGAGATAAATGCTATCTATAATGGGAGCGATCTATATTCATGTTTTCGACTTCGAACACATGGAAGGTTAATATTGATCATGTCCATTAAACTATTTCAAACAACCCAAAATTATTTGCTAAGCTACGCCACTGAATGCAAATTTGTTATGATAATTTCCCCACGGGAAAGTGAATCAACACACCATTACTATAGATAGTAAGCGCTTGGCGGAGAAGCTCACAACATTGCCATCCGGAAGTATGACGGACCAGCACACAAAACTATGTGTAACCATTAACTTTTACAGTCTGGTTCATACAGTTTAGTGAGAAGTACTCATAAACGTGGATGGCAAAAACAATAAGAAGACCAGAGTGATGTCATCCATAAACATTTTAAAGTTTGAGTCATATTTTATTGCAAACGATGAAAAGATCAAAGGAATTCTTTATTGTGAGAAAACACCGTTTGGTCAATCATTATCGGAATTCAAAATTCGTATTTGTCGCTTAAAATATAAGTCTGCATGAAAAAAAACCACGGCATCACATTTCGTAACTTTGGAGGAATATTCCGTGCACACGGGACTTAGAACGGACGAGAGTGTCATGCTATAAGTTAACGATGGCTATGGTCCTAGTGTCAGGCTACGAGATTACGAAGGCTACGATCTGACACGATGATACTTAACTTCATCTTTATTCCATGTTTTCATCTAGCACTTTCACTATTTCTTTCATATTTCTCATCACTCCAGGTTGAGGGCTTGATTCAGTGCTTAGGTCCTCCTGCCTTGAGCGTTATACCCTACAACACAGATTGGCTGGTGGACTGCAGGGATGACGGAAGGGGACCGGACTTCATTGAATGCGTAGGGACCTGCTCGCTTATCAAGTTCAAGCATAGGGGTAGGAAAGAATATTGTTTAAAACTGTGCTTGAAAGTTTCTTAAAATTTCGTCCTGAGACAAAGAGTAGGTTTTACGGGGTGATTCAAGTGGAGAAAACCACACACTCCGAGAAAGATAAATAGACAGAAAAATATACGGTTAGATAGAGATGGAGGTCGATAGATAGGTAGAGAGATATAGTTGCAATATGCATATACAGCACTGTTTCTACATCAGCTCAGCTTGTAATATTGTGCTGTTAAAAGCAAAGGGAGATTAAATGTGGCCATATAAACTGTCTAAACTACGATATATATATATATATATATATATATATATATATATATATATATATATATATATATATATATATATATATATATATATATATATATAATATTGTGCTTTTAAGAGAGAGAGAGTGAGAGAGAGAGAGAGAGAGAGAGAGAGAGAGAGAGAGAGAGAGAGAGAGAGAGAGAGAGAGAGAGAGAATGTAAGGCTAAGAGGGACGTGAGATGTGTTTCATGTAAAAAAATACAAACAGGAAAAGCAAGAGAAAACAATACTAAAAAATCCATCCCCCACTATAGATAGAATGCGCTTGGCCAAGGAGTTCACAACATTGCCATCCGGAAGTATAACGGACCAACACACAAACTCTGTGTAACCATGAACTTTTATAGTCTGGTTAATACAGTTTAGTGAGAACAACTCACAAACGCGGATGGCAAAAACAATAACAAAGGCCTGAGTGACGTCATCTGCATACTATCTATAGATAGTTAGTAGATGACGTCACTCAGGTCTTTGTTTTTGTTTTTTGCGATCCGCGTTTATGAGTAATGCTCACTGAACTGTATTAACCTGACTATAAACGTTCATGGATACACACAGTTTTGTGTGTTGGTCCGTTATACTTCCGGATGGCAATGTTATGAGCTTCTTAGCCAAGCGCATACTATCTATATATAGCTAAACAAAACAAAAAAAAAAACAACCCAAAAAAAAACAACAAAAAAACAAACAAACAAAAACAAAACAAAATCAATAACACAACCAAAGAAAAAATAAGCTACAAAAAAAACGAAGACAAAATTATTATATTCACTGATTACTTTGACTTTGAACTCAATTGTTTTTATCTGATTAATTCGGACACAATACGAGATTGACCACACAAAATCTGATCTACTGCCCACAATGTTGTTACCTCAGGCTGACTTAATTGTTGAATATCGAATTCAAACGCTGAAATAAGATATTTCGGATGCACAGTAATGAACGAATTAATATAATATATACTAAAATCATAATTTATGAACCCAACACTACTGGTATATGATATGATATCTATTTTATAGATATATCAATTATAAGTGAGCAAATGATGTCACTTTCAATAATACATGAAATCAACCACGTTATACAATCACCGACAAACCTAACTGGAGAAAAATGTGAGCTTTTATAATATAGAGCACTATCCACTTAATGTGCTCAAAGAGCTTAACAAAGGGTCCTTGACAAACAGCAACCTGTAACATGTAGAACGATTCCGACAGAGATAACGCTGTTATCTGCCAGCTACCCATTTTACATCTGAGTACCGTGAAAGAATGTGAGTAAAACGCCTTTTCAAGCGCTCAACTATGCGGGTCGAACGAGGCTTGAACCCAGGATCTGTCGATTCGAAAGCCAGTGTCATACCACAAGACCACATAACCGCAGAATAGAAATAGGTCAGATAATGAGATATAGTGTATCCCTCTTTCTCAATACTGCCATAGAGTGTAAAACGGTAGGCAACAACGCATAATTTCTTCAAGCCCATAAAAATGTTGTTTTTATGTGAAAAGCCTTCATTTTTGTATTGGACCGAAGGCTACCCACAGTCTCCTTTTGACAACTGTCCATGCAAGATCTACCACTTCAGAGACAGGAGAGTTCTGATAGGAAGTGAAAGCGATAAGACACAAAGACTAAAGACTATTATTGTCTTTATGAATGTACATCACCACATCAATGAAACGAACACAGATAATAATAGAAAACGATCAAGGAACACATGCTTTACATAACACACATTATGGCGTGTTGTCAATAGATAAGCACTTGTGTTGAGTTGAGGCAGCAGCTGTTTGTGGTTGATTGACAAAACTGCGTACTCTAAAAACCCGATTTTAAAAGTGTTGGCCAGAAAACTCGTCCTTCACATATCGATTGATGAAAATACCATATCTTGTCAAAAAACTCTCCAGCCTGGCGCTTCAAGGAAGTCTTCAAAGAAAGTCCCAGCTTCATTAAAAACTCTGAACAAAAATGGATATAACAGCTTTTTTAAAAGAACAAAATAGCAAACACGGACGTTTCGGGCTAAAAACCATTCTTCAACCAATAAAAAGTAATTAATAAAAAACAACCAAAAAAAAAAAAAAAACAACAACAAAAAACAAACAAAAAAACCAACAAAAAAAACAAACAAGCAAACAAACAAACAAATAAAACAAAACAAAACAAAACAAAACAAAAACAAAAACAAAACAATAACTTTATACATCAGTTTTAATCCAAGCAGATGGCAGAAAAGTATTAGGCACGCCTCGTCAGCTTTTAGTACGATTTTAAAATGTCATAAAAGATAAATATTTTAAAAAAAAATCACCAATGATGATTTTACTCGATATCTCCATAGACTTCACTGAGATCTATTTTACTATAATTTCTCGTTCAGGTTATATTCCAGCCAAACCCGAGGTGTCAGCATTCCTGGACATCACAACCAAAAACATCACCTTGGAATGGCAACCAGACACCAAGGTGTCACCCGGTACCATCTACGTGGTGTCGGTATTGGAACCCAAGGTCTTACCACATCAGTGGAAACAGATCGCTTTTGTATGTAATGTCTCTCTCTCTCTCTCTGTCTCTCTCTCTCTCTCTCTCTCTCTCTCTCTCTCTCTCTCTCTCTCTCTGTCGCTCCATATCTATCTATCAATATATATTTGATAAGAAAATACCACCATTTTACAGATGGTCTTCATTAATAACATAAAAAAGCGAGCTTTTATACGGCGCAATATCCACTAAATGTGCTCAAAGCACTTTACAAGGGGTCCCTGGCCAAAAGCAACACTTATCGTTTAGGACGGGACAACGCCTTTTAGGCGATGTTACAATTTTTTTCAGACAAAGACAACGCTGTTAACAGCCAGGTACTCATTTTACACCTGAGTACGGTGAGAGAATGTGAGTAAAGAGCCTTCTCCAAGGACTCAGCTATGCGCCGAGCGAGGCTCGAACCCAGGACCTTCTGATCCGAAAGCGAGTGTCATACATCTAGACCACATAGCCGCACATTAATGTTTCAGGCCTCTTTGACAAGTTTGCCATAAAGCTAACATCGAAGCGTGGACTAATTTGCCTGACACATTTCTATGAATTACACCCAGAAAAGCGTGAAGCGGACACTTTATATCAATAATAATGAGAATTGGACCAATCTAGGTATTCAGGTTTTCGTCCAACCGAGGCATCGATCACATGATATTTTGCTGTCCAATGATTGAATCTTTCTTAACAAACATAAACACTCTGTTTTGTTTTTGAAAGTTGTAAATATATTCATGAGTCAAGCTGAAGAAAATGATCTTTTGTGTTGTGGGATATTTCGAAAACTGTGAACACTTTTCATTCCGTAGGTTATTTTGAGCCTTTTTTGCAATGTGACCAATGACTCAAACACATGGAAAGACTATATATGGAATGAGATTAGCGGAAGAGTAGCGTCCCTTGATTGGACGTCACCCATAGTCTGTGACGTCACCGGCGGAAAATTATTAGAGAGAGAACGGCATGTTGGTTGTGCGCATGCGTCTCTCGTCCTCGCGGAAGCGCACAACCAACATGACGTTCTCTAATAACTTGTCCCCCTGTGACGTCACAGACTATGGGTGACGTCCAATCAAGGGACGCTACTCTTCCGCTAATCTCATTCCCTATAGATCGATCGTCCCTATTAAAGAGTATGGAAAAGTGGCAAACGAAAACAGAAGAAAAATATCACGCTCAGTTGGCAGAGCAAAGGGACCGAGCCGATCCCGGCTCAAGTCGAAATTTTTTTTCTTCCCTTATCCACACAGTAATGATAGGGTAGTTGGGTATGTAAGATCTGGTGGAAAGTACCTTTCGATAGACTAGAGTCCTATCCAATCGGTAGCAGCCAATTGCTATGCCCGTTGCACGCTATAGCAACTTGGATAAACTCGGGATCCAGGAGTCCAATGGCTCTGGACTAGATAAAAGGCTGTAAGTTTAAGTAGGCTACGACTGAAGCAAGTGACAAATTATGAATTCAGTCAATGGAAGAATGTTGGAAATTATGTTATCATTATTATTTTGTCCGTCCCGTTCTCACAGATCCATGGCGGTTTTTATACATTGGGTCCAGTAGATGACATTTGTTTATTGCCGTCATTCAGGGTGGCAGCCGTTAACAGGTTCGGTTCCCGCTGGTTTAGCAATGAGACAAAGATTCCAGGTAAGAAATAATAATAAATAATATTGAGCTTTATATAGCGCAATATCCACTATATGTGCTCAAAGCGTTTACAAGGGATCCCTGGTCAACAGCAACATTTAACATGTAGGACGGAACATAACGCCTGTTAGGCGATATTATAATTTTTCGGACAAAGACAGCGCTATTAACGGCCGGGTACTCATTTTACACCTGAGTACGGTGAGAGAATGTGAGTAAAGAGCCTTTTCCAAGGACTCAACTATGCGCCGAGCGCGAGGCTCGAACTCAGGACCTTCCGATCCGAAAGCGAGTGTCCTACCACTTGACCACATAGCCGCGTTGCATCTGAGATTTGCATAGTTGAGTCCTTGGAAAAAGCCCTTTTCTCACATTTCCTCGACGTATTCAGTATGTAATATGGGGTACCTGTCTGTGTCGCCAAAAAATGCAATGTATCAACAAACAGGCGTTATGTCTCGTGCTCGTCCTGCATGTTAAGTGTTTCTGTTGGCTTCCGACTCCTAATAAAGCGCTTTGAGCATGTTTAATGAATATTGCTTTATATAAATGCATAAACTATGCTTTGTACCAAAAAAAAAAAGAAAAAGGACAGAGGTCGATTTTCTTCCATGATCCACGCTGTGTAGTCGCTCTAGTTCACTTTGAAGCTCTGCATTGCGGCTGACGCCTGGTTTAATCCAATCATCCTTTGGAATATACCCTAAATAAAAATGTCCCTTGTAGATGAAAGAATGAAGGGCATATTTAATTTGTTTAATTTAAGCATTGTTAAAATATTAAAATCGTATAATTGATATCATATATCTAGGCATTCAGTTTGTTTAATAAATATGATATTTAAGATTACAAAACTAAATAACTAAACGACATTGATTATGTATCTTGACTCTATCTTAAATCAAACGAAATGATGCTATTGTCATTTTATTTTAACAATTCACAACAGCTAAATAATTAGAAGTATTGTTTTTTCTAATGACGCCATTTTGAACGCAAATGTTTGTGTTATTTATTCATCGTCGGAGAAGACATTGGAAAGATTAGCTCACATTAATGATCGCTCCATTTCAAAAGGATCACTGTCAACGTGCACTTATTTGCAGGTCTGATAACCCAATTCCTTATCGGCTTATTGTTGTAATGGAAATATATTTTTAGATGCACATTCCTCCCACCAAATCCAAGCATCAGTAGCACACTTTATGGTCACCTGGAACAACTACAAAAGACTTCTACGTCATTGCACAAGACCGAAGGGCTAGAGCCCAGGTGGTCGCTGGTTCGGATAAGTAAGTAAGTAAATATATTTTTGAAAACGACACAAAATATTGTCCATTACAACAATGTTAAACTAGGCTCATAAGTGGGTCCAGATGTCAGACCTGCATATATTATGTTTACGTCGATCACTGTTCATTTTTCATACTTCTGAATTATTATTTTCACAGCTTTATTAGATTTATTTCAACGGACATAATACGCTTCAACAGTCATGACTTCACTTCCCTCGTAATGACACATGGTAACTTAATAACTGGCTCTAAAATATTGGAATAATGGCGGACGCCCTTATGAAATATTTCTCCGACGAGCATAAAAGAGTATCCAGAGGAAAAAAAAACCTCATAAATATTATCATGTTTTGACTTTTACATATTCTGATCACAAGACATGTGAAAAGTTCTAGCCAGCATGAAGAATAAAAAGTATCGATTTGCTTTGTTTAGAACCAAGATAGTCGCCGTTGCTGGGCGACGTGACATCAGACTATTGAATCCAATTGACACTTATTTCTATTCTATACCAAAAGGTATGGATTTACCATAAGCTGCAAGAGGCTGTGGACTGTAAAACAATAATAAATAGCATTCTCATTCTCATCCACTATCCCTTAACACAAGGCTGGGGGTGTCAAAGTCAATGAAATATTCAAAATTCAAAATCATACGACCAAGAAAACAAATAATTCTCTTTACCATTCTCAACCCCTCGCCATTTACACGAGGTTCATTGGGATATCAATTAATATTGGCACAATTCACAATCTTACCACCATCATTACAATCCATCATAATATTATGGAGATAAAGATAAGGGGAGTAAATCTGACTCATGAATGAACAACACAAAACAAACGACGTTTCGACCTTTGGCCTTTTTCAAGTAAACACATTCTCTCTCTCTCTCTCTCTCTCTCTCTCTCTCTCTCTCTCTCTCTCTCTCTCTTTTATATATATATATATATATATATATATATATATATATCTTCCATTGCACACACACACACACACACACACACACACATACATTTACAAATTTTCGCCAAAATTATTATGACAATCTAATATAAATATATATGTACTTTGTGTTTACTTGAAAAAGGCCAAAGGCCGAAACGTCGTTTGTTTTGTGTTGTTCATTCATGAGTCAGATTTTCTCCCTTTATCTTTATCTCCATTCTATTGACTCATTTAGGCACCTCTATTTATTTATAATCATATTAATACTCTTCCTTTATTTTGTCCTTAGCCAACATCCCAGGACAGCCTCGAAATATTCATGTAAAAAGTATTGACTATAACAAAGTCACAGCTGAAATGCTCTTCACTTTAAAATGGCAACCGCCATTAGGTCTGTAGATATGTCTCTATGTTCTTGTAAACAAATGTTAAGCTTTAGTAAATAACATAAGATAAATTATTGTAAACCTTTCGGTTCCATTGTCAATAAAATATATGATTGACATATGATAATATAGAAAATGGACCAAATGATGTGATTAGGAATTAATATTTATGCACATGAATGCACTCTGACATTTTTGTATATATGTAGATCTAGCGTTACAAATAGCAATGCATTATTATTATTATTATTATTATTATATTATTATTATTATTATTATTATTATTATTATTATTATTATTATTATTATTATTATTATTATTATTATTATTATTATTCATTATTATTATTATTCACAATTGCATCATTCTCAACTCCCCCCCCCCCCGCCCCTTTTACAACAGGTTAGGACATTAATTGATATTGGGACAATTCACAATTTTACCACCACAGTTACAACAATAATACTACATATTTATCATTCTCACCCCCCCCCCCATCCCCCCTTCTTTCCCTTTACACAGGTTGAGATATCAATATATAGGGACAATTCACAATTTTACCACCACAGTTACACAATAATACTACAATATTATCATTCTCACACCCCCACCCCCTTCTTTCCCTTTACACTAGGTTGGATACAATGACATTGGGACAATGAAATTTTACCACCACGGTTACAACAACAATAATACTATTTATCATTCTCACACCCCCCCCCCAACCCCTTCGTCTCCTTTACACCAGGTTGGGATATCAATGACATAGGGACGATTCACAATTTTACCACCACGATTACAACAATAATACTATTTATCATTCTCACACCCCCACCCCCTTCTTTCCCTTTACACCAGGTTGGGATATCAATGACATAGGGACGATTCACAATTTTACCACCACGATTACAACAATAATACTATTTATCATTCTCACCCCCCCCACCCCCTTCTTTCCCTTTACACTAGGTTGGGATATCAATGACATAGGGACAGTCACAATTTTAGCACCACGATTACAACAATAATACTTTATTTATCATTCTCACCCCCCCCCCCCCCCCTTCTTTTCCTTTACAATAGGTTGGGATATCAATTGATATAGGGACAATTCCATTTTAGCACCACGATTACAACAATAATACTATTTATCATTCTCCCCCCCCCCCCCACACCCCCTTCTTTCCCTTTACAATAGGTTGGGATATCAATGATATAGGGACAATTCACAATTTTAGCACCACGATCCAATGCAGTGCCGACAACTGGGAGAAGGTTTATGTTATGGTGGACGAATTTAAGTCACACACCTCAACACCACAGGTAATAATATGTGACTCATCGTCTCAAAACGGCATTATGTCGATGTCGGAACGATCCAGATGCTTAAAAGCCGAATTAAATGTTAAACTGGTCAAAAATATAAATTGTTGGCATTAGCCAGCACCCTAAAATATGGTGTCCATTCTCCTAAAAAAAATGCAAACTCAACACAAGTCTGATATTTCTGGCTATAAATTCAATTTTCAATATCTTAGCCAGCCCGACTTAATACCGTTTTGAGGCGAGGGGTCACATATAGTATGATGCTGTATTTTTAGTAAAATACTCACCAATTCCACTTGCCATTTCAATCGTACTAAAACACAAAACTACTTTTAACCTTAACCATTTATAGCCGGATATGAGAACTAATAACTCAATTAGTGGTCTATAAAACAAAACAAACAAAAAAAAAAAACAAAAAAAAATAAAAACAAACAAAAAAAAAAAAAACAATAAGAAGAGTGACGTACACGTCATTTATTATTATATATGATCAAATGCGTATGTGTATGGATAATGATTCAGTGTCTTTTTTGATGTTCAGCTTTAGTGCTGAAGGTAAACGCAACAATGTTGATATGGGTGATTTTTGGCTGGAAGGTAAACGAGACACTTTTTTGATGTGGGTAATTCGGCTTAAAGGTAAACGCAACACTGCTGTTGGTCAGGGACCCTTTGTAAAGTGCTTTGAGCACAGTTAGTTGATACTGCAATATGTCACCCATCGTCTCAAAACGGTATTATGTGGGAACGACCCAGATGCTTAAAAGCCTAATTAGATGTTAAACTGGTCAAAAATATAAATTGTTGGCATTGGCACGCTAAGATATGGTATCCATTCTCCTCAATAAAACATACAAACTCAACACAAGTCTGATATTTCCCGGCTATAAATTCAATTTTCAATATCTTAGCCATCCCGACTAAATACCGTTTTGAGGCGAAGGGTCACATATAGTATGATGATATATTTTTAGTAAAATACTCACCACTTCTACTCGCCATATCATTCGTACTAAAACACAAAACTG
>NC_088360.1:97885801-97895801 GCF_034508935.2 Berghia stephanieae
GCGGCATGTCCCGTCCTACATGTTAAATGTTGCTGATGACCAGGGACCCCTTGTAAAGCGATTTGAGCAGCAATTAGCTCAATGATATAGCGCTATATAAAGCTCAATATATATAATAATAAATATATATATTAAACTTTAAACCTTTGTCTATTCATATTCTTGAGCTAAGGTCGAAACTTTTCGGATATTATATTCTAATTGACCTTTCATATAGCGCAATATCCACTAAACATGTTCAAAGCGCTTTACAAGAGGTCCTGGCCAACACAGCAACGTTTAACATGTAGGGCTGGAAATGACGCCTGTTAGGCGATATTACAATTTTTCCGGACAGTGGCAACGCTGTTAACGGCCAGGTACTCATTTTACACATGAGTACGGTGAGAGAATGTGAAAAAAGCCTTCTCCAAGGACTCAACTATGCGCCGAGCGAGGCTCGAACCCAAGACCTTCCTATCCGAAATCTAGTGTCATACCATGTCACTAGCGTCCTATCCAAAAGATAGCAAGCAATTGCTATTGTCCGTTTCACGCTATAGAAATCGGGATAAACTCCGGCTCCAAGAGCCCAATGGCTCTGAGAGACTTTTTTTATGGTAGATGCTATATATATATATATATATATATATATATATATATATATATATATATATATTATATATATATATATATATATATAATATTTACTATCCTATATAGGCACCATCCGCGATTTGCAGATGCTTTCATTTTTAACTCTTCATTCCACAACTCCTTACTTTTCAGTACTCAGACCCGGGCCAGTCTCACAGTTAAAGCTGACCTTGATTCCTTTGATGCGAGGAATCATGGGATTGGTGTCATGGCAACCACCCAAGGACATTGGATCTGCTGGGAAAGTGGAAATGTACCACATCTTCTACGGTATTGTGGACTTGAAGTCTTCCATGCTGATCAAACAATTCGAGGGAATCCCTGAACATCGCTCTGTCTCTGGTGTAAGTTGTGCCCGTGTTCCATCACCTCAAAGCGGTCTTATATGCGGCTATGTGGTCCTTTGGTATAACACTCGCTTTCGCATCGGGTTCGAGCCTCTCTAGGCGCATAGTTGATTCCTTGGAAAAGGCTCTTTACTCATATTCTCTCATTGTGCTAAGGTGTAAAAGGAGTACCTGGCCGTTAATAGCGTTGTCTCTGTCCGAAAATATTGTAAAATCGCCTAATATTAAATGTTGCTGTTGGCCAGAGACCCCTTGTAGAAAGTTCTGAGCACGTTTAGTGGATATTACGCTATACAAATGCTCAATTAAAAAATAAGAATTAAGTTGTGCTTGTATTTCTTGGTGACCTATCACCTCAAAGCGGTTTTATCTCGGGATGAATCATATCTCGATACGTCAGTTGGTAGAACACTCGCCTCCCACGCAAAGGGACCGAGATCGATCCCGGGTAAAGTCAATTTTTTTCTTTCTGATCACTCTTGTCCTAGCCGCCCAGAAACGGTTGGGTAACTGGGTTTGATCGTTCTTGCAGAAAAAAGTACTAGCGTCTTATCCAAAGGATAACAAACAATTGATATTGTCCGTTTTACTGGAATAAACTCAGATTCCATGGTCTACTGGCTCTGAGATACTACTCTAAGAAACTATTAACACTGTCATTAATTCATAAATCATTTAAATTTAACTCGTTTCGTATTTTGTCTAAATATTTTATTTTAACATATAAATCAACCCTATATAATACAGTTTTAAGGTGGCAGACTAAATTCATTTAATAAATATCAGATAATTAATGAGTGTCTTTTAAACGGGATTATAAAATATACAGAGAAGAAGTTGTAGAATCCAAGGAGTGATTGTCGAAGCAGTAGAAGAAGCATTTTCCTTGTAACACTTTTGTTTGTTTAACCCTCTCCTTATCAACTATAGGAAAATCAAATCGTCACATAACTTACGACACAACCAACATTTTTCTTATTCAAATTTCTTTTGTACATCATAAGATTGAAAGAAAATGAACAGTGTGTTGTAGAGCATGTTTTGCTAAAGAAATTATATATGTATCGCAAGAATTTTACTGCTATTATGTCTGAGTGATAAAAATTCTATTTTGTGTTATTTGGGATGGAAGTTTTGAAGAAAATCCTGAAAATGGCTGATAAAGAGAGAGTTAAAGGAGGTACAGAATACTCTTATTATATCGACATAAATAGATATCATTTTGAGACTGTGGGTGATATATTGTATTTTCTTTTTTCCCCAGGACACATATTCTGTTGACATATTTTTAAACGTTACAACATTGGAAAGTTACGAGACTGTAGGCGTAATGGTGAGTTTGAATTTCATTATAAACATTTGTTGAAAACCTCATATTTATGTATGATGATCGCTAATATATTATTCTACCCCTCCCCATAATGATATCAAGTTGACAATAAATGTTATGACGTCAGATAATCAAGCATTAACTTTCACTAAAAGTAGATTAAAAAAAAAAGTGAATTATAATTTAATTCTTTTTGTAAACACCTTTTATTCAGAGAAAACGAAATCAGAATGGAGATAATCTATATGACCTTTCCATGTGCTCGGAGGTCATAGGTCACATTGCAAAGTGTGATCAAAGTGACCTACATAGTGAACATTCTTCACAGCTTTTGAAATATCTAACATCACGATTAGTTATTTTGTTCAGCTTGACACATGGGTATATTGACAACTTTTACAAACAAAACAGCGTGTTTACATTTAGTAAGAAATGTCCAATCATTGGACAGCAACAAATCATGTGATTGATGACTCGGTTGGACGAAAACCTGAATCTATATCGCTTCCATTTTATAGTGCAATATGATATGGACGGTTGTAACCCCCCCCCCCTCTCTCTCTCTCTCTCTCTCTCTCTCTCTCTCCCACTCTCTCTCCCTCCCTCTCTCTCTCTCTCTCTCTCTCTCTCTCCCTCTTTGTATGTGTGTAATAGTTTATGGATGGTTGTGATTTTGTCTCTCTCTGTGTTTGAAGTGTAGAAACATTGCCTCTGAGTCAGGCGTAAAGCCTGATAAATTACAACAAATGACTGCCCATTTTTTTTCAGGAAAAGTTTTTTTAGGCTCACCTCTGTAAATAAATTACGAAAAATTTGCGATTTTCTCTGAATGATGAAAATAAACAAAGATGGAATCATCATTTCTTGTTTATTTACTTTTGTATTTCAGGTTCGAGCGGCCGGCCCTGGTCAGATTATAGAGAGTCCATTTGGAGACATTATTTACGCTGATAACACCGACTCTCTTTTGCATACAAAAGCTGGTAGGTAGTCTGAGACGTTGAGATAACTGTCCATCATTTAAGCGCCACAGAGCACGATGAACGTGGATGTTAAGGCGCTATATAAATTCATTATTTACTATTACTATTTACTATCATTCGGGGTGAACCATGTGCGACTATATGGCCTTGTTGTATGACACTCTCTTTTGGACCGGAAGTCCCTGGTTCAAGCCTCGTTCGGCGCAGAGTTGAGTCCTTACTCACATTATCTCACTTTACTTAAGTGTAAAATGAGTACCTGGCCGTTAACAGCGTTGTCTGTGTCGGAAACAAATTTGTATTATCGCCTAACAGGCGTCAGTCTCGTTCTTTATGTTACGTGCTGCTGTTGGTCATTACCCATTGTAAATCGCTTTGAGCACTTTTAGTGGATATTGCGCGATATACAAATGCTGAAAAAGCTCAAATAGCCCAATTGAACCAGGCGTTAAAAGATGCACCCACAACTGAAAATGTGAAACTTTATAAAATTATATATGATTCTGAAAAAAGTATGTATGAAAACAATGCCAGAAAAAGCAGAAAGAGAGCAATATATATATATATATATATATATATATATTATATATATATATATATATATATATATATATATATATCTCATCTCATGTAGTTCCATATCTGAAGCAGACGTCGGAGGTCATCTTCCGCCAAGCTGATCTATCTCTTGCCAATTCTATTAAAGCAGCGCCACCTTTCTCAGCTTCATCTGTCCAAGTTCTTATCCCTTTCAAATACGTTATTCTTTGTCTTCCTCTTATTCTTTTTCCATTCATCTTTCCAGTCAAGGCGAGTATTTCCAAACCAGGGTGGCGGATAATGTGTCCTAAAAATTCCATTTATATATATAAAATCGCCTCCAAATAATCATCCTGCCTCGACCGGGGTTTGAACTTTAGACCCCATGAATATCGTTCAGATGAGATACTAAAGAGGTTACCCGATAGTTGGGACGATTTATTGCTTATATTATTATTATTTCTGGTCTATGAGCCCTCGCATTGGATTATAATAAACAAACACTGAACACGAAAGGTCAAGAACGGAGACATGAATTGTTCCATTTTTTTTTTTTGGTCATGTCGCGTCAATCTAGTGCTTATGTTGGAATTAGCTCATCGAAGAAATACCTAAATAGATATTATAAAATCATCACAAAAACCATGAAATATATTGATTTTATTGTCACTTCTCTAAAATACGTCGATTCAATACCCAATAAACATTCTAATTTGATCTAAATCTCATACTTTTCACTATAAATTCTATTTTTTAGCATTTATACCACCCCAAAACAACATCGATTTGACGCGATGGTTCACATATATATATATAGTTTTTAATCACAAAAATTCAAGAAATCTCATTTCTGGTCACTTTTACTGTAAAACAACTTTTCAGCATCTATTTCATTCGGATCATCTATATTTTTGTCCATGTGCTCGGATCATTGATCGCATTGCAAAATGTGCTTAAACTGGCATAGATGATAAAATAGTGATTACCGTTTTCGAAATATTCAACATAACAATAGGCCATTCTGTTCATCTCCACCATGGCTATGTTTACAAGACATATCCAAATAAATAATTTGATCAATGACTCGGTTGGATGAAAACCTGAATTGTTATAGATCGCTCCAAATGAGACAGTAGGTCAAATTTACTGCGGCTTTCTGGCCTTTAGGTATGACACTCGTCTTCGCATCGGTAGGTCCCAGGTTGGAGTCCCGCTGTGACTGGCGCAAAATTGAGTCCTTGGAAAATGTTTTTTATTCACAATGTCTCTCTGGGCGCAATTATAAAATGGGTACTTGACCGTAACAGCTTTGTCTCTGTATTTATAACCCCGCCTTTACAGATGTCATCTATCTTCCTGTAAAGCACGTTGAGCACGTTTAGTGGATATTGCGCTATATAAAAGCTCATTTTTAAATTAAAATGTTAGGTTTTGCTGTTGGTTAGGGACCAGTTGTAAAGTCATTTGAGGGCGTTTAACCATCTACACCAACCATAGGAAACTCGTTACATTCGTAACGATGCAACCGACAATTTTCTCACTCTGATTTCTCTTGTACATCACAAAATGTAAAGAAATTCTCTGATTACAGCTATAAATACTAAATACTGTGTGTAGACACAATTTTGCTGAACAACAATCTGTATAAAATGCACTTGTTATTTTTGTTGTTTGATTAGAAAAAGTCTATTTTTGTGTCGGGTGGGTGTGGATTTTTTGGGGGACAGTCTAAAAATAGCTGGTGAGGAGAGAGAGAGAGAGAGAGAGAGAGAGAGAGAGAGAGAGAGAGAGAGAGAGAGAGAGAGAGAGAGAGAGAGAGAGAGAGAGAGAGAGAGAGAGAGAGAGAGAGAGAGAGAGTTAATGGATATTCCGCTCTATCTACTAATTATGCTCACGTTTAGTTTTATGACTTGGTGAATTTGTTTCAGCTCACGTGGTGTCAGATGACGACACTGTGATTGTCATTGCGTCGTCAGAGCGACAGACGGAATACAAGGAGTCTGGAATGGGCGTGGAGATATTCTGGAGGCGTCCAAACGAGGAGTTGGTACTGGACATTGTCCAGTACGCCCTGGAGTGGGGAAAAGTTCATTCCAACGACACTTCTAACTTGAGTGATGACGTATTTGACCCCGCTACGCTGACCAAAATAGCAACGAATAAGGTGTGTGGTTGACAGTCCATTCCTCTTCTTCTTCTCCTCCTCCTAATCCTCTTCTCTCTCTTCCTCCTCTCCCTCTTCCCCCTCCTCCTCCTCCCTATTCCTCCTCCCCCTCTTCCTCATATTCCTTCTCGCCCTCTTCCTCCTCCTCATCCCCCTCTTCCTCCACCTCCTCCTCTTCACCCCCCTCTTCCTCCTCCACCTCCTCCTCCACCTCAACCTCCTCCTCCTCCTCCTCCTTCCTCTCCTTCTTCTTCTTCCTCTTCTTCTTCCTTTTTTCTTCTACTTCTTAGTGAAGGCAGCTCACACTATCAAACTGGCACTAAGCACTCCGCCTTGTTATAGGCACTTAGTTTATTCAAACATAATACCTATTTCAGGTGTAGGTTACATACTAAAACGTTGTATTGCACACAGCCTTGTGTGATAATGATATCATTGCCTGATAGAACGGTCTTAGATTCCTGCGTTGGAAATTTCGAACAACTTCAATGCCGCTGCGCTAAGTTTGTAGCGTACATTTGGAAGGAGTTCAAAAATTTAACACTGTAGTTAAAGAATCTGATTATTATACCCCTCCAGTGACCTTACCTATATATAGGGGGTCCCGATAGCTCAGTTAGTAGAGCAATCATTTCATAATCAAAGAGACCGAGATCAATTCCGAGTGCAGTCGAGATTTTTTCTGATCCCCCCCCCCCTGTCCACCCAGCAGTGATTGGGTAGCTGGTTGTGTTAGATTTGGTCGAAAGTACTTTGTGATAGTCCAGCGTCTTATCCAAAAGTAGCAAGCAATTGCTATTGTCCTTTTCACGCTATGGAAACTGGGATACACTCCGGCTCCATGGGCCTAATGGCTCTGAAGGACTACTAATACTACTACTATTACTACTTCTTCTACTACTACTACTACCACTACCACTACTACTACTACTACTACTACTACTACTACTACTACTACTACTACTACTACTACTTCTACTACTACTACTACTACTACTACTACTACTACTACTACTACTACTACTACTATTATTACTACTTCTTCTACTACTACTACTACTACCACTACCACTACTACTACTACTACTACTACTACTACTACTACTACTACTACTAATACTACTACTACTACTACTACTACTACTACTACTATACTACTACTGACTCTCCTACCTCTACTACTAATACTACATACTACTACTATTGTACTACTACTTTATAATATTGCCCAATATACTACTACTATACTATCTACGTACTATACTCAACACTACTAACACTATACTCTAATACTATCTTCTACTACACTACTACAACTACTACTACTACTACTCTACCATTACTACTAACTACTCTAATGACTACTACACTACTACTAACTATACTACTACTACTACTACTACTACTACCTACCACCTACTACTACTACTACTACTACTACTACTACTACTACTACTACTACTTACTACTACTACTACTACTACTACTACTACTACTTACTACTGCTACTACTACTACTATTACTAATTCTACTACTTCTACTACTAATACTACTATTACTACTACTGCTGCTACTACTACTACTACTACTACTACTACTACTACTAATACTACTACTACTACTACTACTACTAATGACCTTACCTATATTATTTCTTATCAAAATATATTCATCTTTACAATGAATTGTTCTCGGATTTGAAATATAGAGTCATCATTGAGGTCAAGATATCTACGCGTCAATTACTATTTTTAGTAAAACAGGATGCGTGTAGGAGAAAATAACATCTTGAACTGCCATGCTTTTTTTATTTTTACCAAGGATAATAAATCTGGAAAAGATCTGAGAAAAAATTTGAAAAAAAACACAACAAAAAACATCCCAAAAATCAGCTGCATCACTTGCGCTTGCGAAGGATGACACCTCATATTTTCTTTTTTATTAGGCTCTAATTAACCGCCCTCTCCCCCTCCCGCCCACAACTAAATAATATACAGTTTTTTTTTAACCTCTATTAGATTTTCGGACCGAGAGATGAGTCCGACCTTAAGAGGGTTTATCCAAGGTTACGAAATACTCATTATTGGTCAAAGATTTTACTATAACACCCCTGTTGTGCAATTTCCTATAAATTCATCGTTATAAAGTCAATAAATATGAAAATATCAGAAGTATAAATATAACTTTCAGGTAAGTCGAGATTAGAAGTAGATTTTAGTTTGATTTAAAGTGACCAAAACAAAACAAAACAAAACAAAACAACAACAATAAAGACCACATTGTTGCGTATTATTCCCCTTTGTTTTTAATTTTTAAGTGACGTAACAAGCTATGGTGACCCGATTCATTACAATTTCTGATATTTCTGTGAAGAGCACGGAAAACTATTTTGAAAGGTGAAGGCCAGAAGTATTTAATTTTTCGATAAATGAGTGCTCACCTTGACCTTCGATTAAAATTGTTACGTCACAAGCTGTCATTATTGCATTAGTGGCTTGACTAGTTTATTTCTATAAGAAACTACGGAAGGGGTGTATTAATATACGATTCGTTCACTCTTGCCTTTTGGAATTCCGGACGCGCCGCCATGGGAACAGAGTTCGAATTCCAAAACGCAAGAGTGTAATAAATCATTTATTCTACCCCTCAATCGATTCCAATTTCGTCATCTTTGAATAAAAGACATCTTCAAAAACATTCAAATGATACTTCTTTTTAAAGAATCTAATTTTTAGTGAAATTTACGCTTGATAATCTGACGTCACAAATTATTATTGTAAACGTGATATCATTACGCGTTACTATTTAAGAAGAGGGGTGGAATAATAAGCAACATCTTTCCATGTAATGAAAGTAAGTGATGACCAATGCAGATAACATATTTCCCTCCTTCGTTGCTGGGTGGGGTTCTTTGCCTCCCATAGTGGGCAGGGAGGCACTCACTATGTCTTCTATCCCCCTATAGCTGTTTTCCAACATGCTTTCTGTCTTTGTCTTGGAATGAGATTACTTGGCCGGATACCCTGGCTGAAAGGGAAACAGTCAATTGTATAGCTAGTTTTGGGAGATAATATTTTTTTTCCTTGTAAATCATCTCTCTGTTCTGCACTATATGTTTTGTTTACATATTGTGTATGATTTGTAAACATCTGAGTGTATTCCTCTTAGTCAGGACGTGTGCTTGTGTCTGGATGCGACTTTAAGGTGATCGCAAACAAAGAACTTTGATAGTGTGCTCTTGGAATCTACATCTGTTTCCTATTTGAACCAATTCCCCTTTGTCTTACCTTTTCTTGGGTGCTTTAATTGTAATTCCATACCTTTTTACTATCCAATTTTCATACATTTTACTGGCGCTGATATGACCTTGATGTGTTGCAAGCGTCGTAAAACCCTTAAAAACTTAAACTTAAACTTAACTCCGTTCGTTGTTGTATATTTTCAGGTGTGACAGAGGTCAACAAATGATGGTTTCTCTTCGTCAATCACATTGTTTATTTCAAATTTAAAAGCAACATTTTGAACTGTTTCAAATCTAACTTTGGGAATAGATTGATTTCGGAGAATAAAATCGACTGTTCTTGATTGGATGAATTATAAACGTAGATTTTTAGTTAAACTCTATTTGTTTTCTTTTTTTTAGAAATCACATTTCTCTAACCAACGATAACGGGGTTACAAAAGAAATCGTCTTTAAACCCCCACACAAAGTTTTGGCTGCATCAGTGTTTAATTTTGCTGAGAAGATGAGTTATCCTTCTTTCCTGTGCTAAGTTATATAATAATATTTCATGTGATAAAACTGAGGTGAAAAAAACAATATATTACATTTAATTGAATAATTTTACATTTATTAAAGAATTGGTTTTTGAAAAGGGATCCGCGAGTGTTTGTGTTTTTATTGGGTTTTTTTTTGGAGTCTTTTTTTGTTGTTGAGGTTTTAGAAAAGGCGGGGTTAGAGGTCAAATTGCATACATTTTGATGGCTTCGCTTCGTTGT
>NC_088360.1:97905801-97910801 GCF_034508935.2 Berghia stephanieae
ACCCGATGTGGGATAAAACCCGAAACCGCAGAGCATCTAGTTGAACCATGTTTTGTGACGAAACTTCCGGGCGGGTGAGCGACGGTGCACGAATGCGGTGGAGAAGTGCTGATTGGGTCGATCGTCAAAACATAGTAGTGTGAGCACATTTAGAAGCTGCTGCCTCCAAAGAAACGCTCTCTGAACAACTCTTCCTTGTTGCTCCTTATTGTGCGACTGTGTTGTCTTGTAATATGACACACGTCTTCGGACCAGAAGGTCCAGGATTCGAGTACCGCTCTGATCGGCGCATAGTTGAGTCCTTGAAAAAGACTATTTACTAACAAGTTTTCACTTTACTCAGGTGTAAAATGAGTGCCTGGCCGTTAACAGCGTTGTCTCTGTTGGAATAAAAAAAAAGTTAATACCGACAAATAGGTGTTATGTCTCGTCCTATAATATGTTATATGTTGCTGTTGACTAGGGACCATTTGTAAAGCGTCTTAAGCACGTTCAGTGGATATTGTGCTATATAAATGCTCAATTTGAATAAATCTATTACTAAATCATAACCATCTTTCAACAGCCTGGGGGCTGTGGCTTCTCCTCCGGGGCCAAGTCGTGTCCTGGACGAGTGGGAACTTCCGGTGTCTAGCGTGAAGACAGGGCCCATGCTGGGAAGCGGGGCCTTTGGAAAGGTGGTGAAGGGACGTGTGTCCAAGGCTGTCCTGGAGCACAGAGACGTGGTGATGTCACACGTGCAGGGAGGTGATCTTTGTTTAGAACCAGCGGATAAATATCACATGACAGTCGCCATTAAATTGTTACACGGTGGGTATCTGTTGTTGAGTGTTCTGAATGTCACTTGAATTTTTTAATGATTTTATTAAAGTAGTCCTTCCGAACCATTGGGCCCTTGGAGCCGGAGTTTATCCCAGTTTCTATAGCGTGAAATGGACAATAACAATTGCTCGTTAACCTTCGGATATACGCTAGTCTATTGCAACGTACTTTTCGCAAGATCTAACAGACCCAGCTCCCCAATCAGTGTTGGGACAGGGGGGTCAGAGGAAAAAATCTCCACTGCATCCAGGATCGATAACGCGCGTTTGCACGTGAAATGCGTACTCTTCCAATGGGCATGATCTATATTAACTCCCCGTGTGCTCGAGGTCATTGGTCACATTGCAAAATGTGCTCAAAGTGACCTACCTAGTGAAAAGTGTTCACAGATTTTGAACTATGTAACATTACGATTGGTCATTGTGTTCAGCTTGATACATGGGCATGTTTACAACTTTCATAAACATAGCTGCGTGTTTACATTTGTTCAGAAATGTCCAATCGTTGGACAGCAACAAATCACGTGATTGATGACTCGGTTGGACGAAAACATGAATATAGATCGCTCCCATTGAGCTATCAGACCTCCTATGAGATTATTTGCTTGTCTTGAAATAAAACCATTACAATGCAAGGCGATTCTATCAAATACAGACTTTATTTGTTATACAACATCATTGAAATACAATTCGAACCTAAAATGCACACTTATCAGTTGATAAAGATCTGAAAAAGGGTGAAAGGAACAGGGCCATACAAAGCAAGAAAGACAACAAGAAAAAATCCCTCCAAAAAAATCAGCCCTCCTCGACTATGGATCTAACCTCTGACCTCCCGATTTACACCTTGAACTCATTAAATTAGTACTATCAGTTTATCACTGTAAAAACCGTGATAAACCACCTCTTTGGGACGTATGGCTCTTAGGAACTGCGTTTCTACAATAGTAGTGTTGCTGTCAATTTGAGACTCGTTGGTAAGTGCAATTAGCACATTTACCAGGATTTAGTGCGCAGCGTATATAAAAACCCCAGTATTTTTAATCGCCAAAAAGATTTAAGTCTTATCCTATTTAAATGCCTTGTACAATAGTTTATAATTACAAAATCACATATAGCTTGCATTGTATCATTCACAGACAGTTTTACACAACTTTGAATGTAATGGAGAATACACATACCAATACGACAGTGTAAAGTCGAAAATTACTATCATAGTCTAAAAATTTTTTTTTATAAATCTCTCAGATCACTGTGATTCCCAACACAAGCAAGACTTCTTGAAGGAAATAGACCTGATGAAGCGCATCGGCCATCATCGACACGTCGTGAGCATGCTTGGTTGTTGTACGGTCAGGGATCCTGTCTGCCTGGTGGTAGAACACATGGGCAATGGGGATTTGTTGGACTATCTCAAGGAAATCAGGCATAGGCTAGCTATGGTAAGAATGGTGGAATTGAAGTGATGGCTATGGTAAGAAGGATAGAATTGGAGAAGAAATATTGCTCTCGATGAAATTGTAGAACTGTTTTTGTTTTTGTTTTTAAGGGTTTTACGGCGCTTGCAACACATTTAGGTCATATCAGCGCCAGTAAAAAGGAAGAAAATGGGATAGTAAAAAGTTCTAGAATCACAATTAAAGCACACAAGAAAAGGTAAGACGAAGGGGAATTGTACAAATAAGGAATTGGTGTAGATTCCAAGAGCATATCATTAAAGTACTTAGTTTGAGATCACCTAAAAGTCTCATCCTGATACGAACACAGGTCCCCACTAAGAGGAATACACTCAAATGCTTACATTATAAATTCAAAATAACAGATATGATAATACATAACAGAGAGATGATTTACAAGGAAAAAAATATCATCTCCCAAAACTACAACTACATTCGACTGTTTTCCTCTCAGCCAAGGTCTCCGGTCAGAGTCATGACAAAACTAAGTAATCTCATTCCAAGACAAAGACAGAAAGCAATTGGAAAACATGAAAAGGGGGATAGAAGACACAACAAGTACCTCCTACCCACTATGGGAGCTCAGGAACCCCACCCAGATATTGTAGAACTGTTTTATTCAAATGCAAACTGGAAATAGATAGATGAATACATAAATTTATAAATATATAGATAAATGAATAAATGAATAAAAAAATAAAAAATGAATAAATGGAGGGATGTCAAAATAAAATTATAAATATATAGATAAACAAATAAAATGAATAAATAAATTAGATGAATAAATAGAGAATCGAATAAATGAAGTTTTAAAAAGAGGATAAAGAGTAGTAGTAGTAGTAGTAGTAGTAGTAGTAGTAGTAGTAGTAGTAGTAGTAGTAATAGTAGTAGTAGTAGTAGTAGTAGTAGTAGTAGTAGTAGTAGTGGTAATAGTATTAGTAGTAATAGTAGTAGTAGTAGTTGTAGTAGTTGTAGTAGTAGTAGTAGTAGTAGTAGTAGTAGTAGTAGTAGTAGTAGTAGTAGTAGTAGTAGTTGCACATAGTAGTGGAAGTAGCAGTAGTAGTAGTAGTAGTAGTAGTAGTAGTAGTAGTAGTAGTAGTAGTAGTAGTAGTAAGTAGTAGTAGTAGTAGTAATAGTAGTAGTAGTAGTAGTATAGTAGTAGTAGTAGTAGTAGTAGTAGTAGTAGTAGTATAGTAGTAGTAGTAGTAGTAGTAGTAGTAGTAGTAGTATAGTAGTTTGTAGTAGTAGTAGTAGTAGTAGTAGTAGTAGTAGTAGTAGTAGTAGTAGTATAGTAGTAGTAGTAGTAGTAGTAGTAGTAGTAGTATAGTAGTAGTAGTAGTAGTAGTAGTAGTAGTAGTAGTAGTAGTAGTAGTAGTAGTAGTAGTAGTAGTAGTAGTAGTAGTAAGTAAGTAGTAGTAGTATAGTATAGTATAGTAGTAGTAGTAGTAGTAGTAGTAGTAGTAGTATAGTAGTGTTGTAGTAGTTGTTAGTAGTAGTAGTTGTTATTTGTAGTTGTTGTTGATCAAATGATAGGGCAAGAGAAGGCTATGTGGTCTTGTGGTATGACACTCGCTTTCGGATCGGAAGGTCCTGGTTCGAGCCTCGCGAGTGCTTGGAAAAGGCTCTTTACTCCCTTTCTCTTACCGTACTCATGTGTAAAATGAGTACCTGGCCGTTGACAGCGTTGCCTTTATCCGAAAAATTGTAAGATCGCCTACATGTTAAAGGTTGCTGTTGGCCAGGGACCCCTTGTAAAGCGCTTTGAGCACATTTAGTGGATATGGCGCTGTATAAAGCTCAATTTTATTTTAATTTTTAAGAAGAATCATCATTTATGTCTTTCCCTCTCTTTCTCTCCCAGGTCAGCGATCTACCAGGTCACTACCACAACGCTAATCTGCACCATCACACAGCATGTGACCTCTTGACCTTTGCCAGACAGATAGCTCTTGGAATGGTTTGATACTATCATTGATTTTAATTAAAAGTTAAAGTTGTGCTTTTATATAGCGCAATATCCACTAAATGTGCTCAAAGCCCTTTACAAGGGGTCCCTGACCAACAGCAACACGTAACATGTAGAACGAGACATGACACCTGTCAAGCGATATTACAATTTTTTTCCGGACAGAGACAACGCCAGGTACTCATTTTACACCTAAGTACGGTGAGAGAATGTGACGTGAGGAAAGAGCCTTTTCCAAAGACTCAATTATGTGCCGAGCGAGGCTCGAACTCAGGACCTTCCGATCCAAAAGCGAGTGTCATACCACTTGACCACATAGCCGCACTAATTCTATAATTCTATAATATAAATCCTGAGCGCTTATAATAGCTATCAGAATAATCGTCTCAAAATGGTACTAAATAAAAAAAGAATAATGAATATGGATAAGTAGAGCATTTCCACGGATTACACCATGTTCATTGCGCTTCATAATGCGCTTCACATAGAGAGTAACAGTCTTCTTCTATTCGTCGTCTATTTGTACTAATACTCTACAAAATCTGTCACTACCAGTCAACAGTTACTCAATCACATCTAAGTCAGGTAGGGTAATAAAGGTGTTTCTTTTTTTACAAAATCCGCCGAAAGACGCCAAAAACCATAGTCTCAGGTTCACTCCCCACTATTGCCTTCTTCCCATAACTGGATATTGTCGGGTTTCGTTGGGTTTCGTAAAAAAGTAATTGCATGTTTACGAAACCCGCCGAACCCCAG
>NC_088360.1:97915801-97940801 GCF_034508935.2 Berghia stephanieae
AGATCGTACCGCTGAGCCACGCTGCCCCAGAAGATGATGTTGTTTAAGGCACCCGAAACGTCCGCATTATCTCTCTACATTAATGGAATTGAAGCCTCCACTCCGTTTGACTACATTTGTGACCCACCGTCTCAAAACGGTATTATGTCGGAACGAACCAGATGCTTTAAAGCTTAATTTAATGTTAAACTGGTCAAAATTATAAATTGTTGGCATTTGTACCCTAAAATATGGCATCTTTTCTCCTAAATATAACCTACAAACTCAGCACAAGACTGATATTTCTGGCTAGAAATTCAATTTTCAACATCTTAACCATCCCGACTTAATACCGTTTTGAGGCGAATTGTCACATTTGTTCCTTTCGAGCTTCAAGCTGCAGCATTGGGACGATATCGATTTAGGAGAGTGAGTTTTATTCTACTTTACTTAACTCACTCAACCCTAACACCGACTATATTATCCGTAGTATACCCCGGCTTCCTTTTGCCCCATGCCTATTATATTATATTTTTCTGAGACAAATTATAGGCGTAGTATCAAAGCTAATGTTCTTAATTTTTACATGTTGATGGTAGTTGAATAATAATATCAAGCACATGCTCATTTTTAATACTTTTTTTTTTCCTCCACTTTTGAAAAGTAGCAAAAACCTCTAGGATTGAGTGAGTTAATCCTCCTTGGGTCTTGAGGCACATAGTAGGGCATCCACCAGACTTCTCCATTTAATTTTTTTTTTTTTTTGCTGTCGGCTGCGTTTGATGTGGTTGTATCCCAGGACAGGCCTGTTTCCTTTATTTCTTTTCCCGTGGTTCTTCCCCAGGTTTCTTTGGGTCTCTCTCGCCTTCTCTTCCAGTATCTGTTGTCCAGTACAGGGCTGTCTTGGGAAATGACCCTTTTTCCGTTCTGGCCACATGACCCAGACAATGCTATCTTCTTCATATGTGGCTTTGATGTTAGTGGAGTCACCTTTCTTTAATAGATCCACTGTTTTTATTTTTGTAGATCAAAATATGTTGAAAATTCTTTTTAGACACTTGTTTTGAAAGGTTTCTAGCTTTTGTATTAAGGAGGATGTTAATTTCCAGCTTTTACTTCCATAAAGCTGTACACTTTTATTCTAGAATGCAGAAAAAAAGAATGAAAATACGCAATATCCTACTCTGATCAATTTGAATATGCATTGCATAATTTTTGTATTCGCAACTTAACAAAATGAAACCTTCACATTTACATTTTTTGTATTTTAAATGTTCACAAACGAGAAAGGCATCCATACTATCAAGTTGTCATCTGTTAACAAACAAGACATTACAATCAAACAATCCATCGAAGATTTCACACAAAAAACGTACATTCACTCTTTGAACATTCTACAATCTTCTCTGAAAACCAGGGATTAAATTGACAGTCTACCCTATAACAGATTTGCCTAGTACTACGAAAACTTCGTAGAAATAAGAATTTTTGGCTCCAGCTACAGAGCTGCATAGGTCTCTTTGACTCAATAAATCTTTTTGAGAAGGAAATGTTAGCCTATTAAAACCTATAATCAGGTCTTTGGAGCATTTTTGGACCATGCTGAAAGCAAATGGTTTATTTTAAAATCTATTTAAATTGAATTTTTCTTTTTTTTTCCCTTGGAAACCACGAATTTTAAAAATTTCAACTTGGCAGCTCTGCTGTTCTATGATAAAAGCCAAATTGAAACATCGAGACCTTTTTTCTATTCACGTTTAACTCCAAACAAAAAAGCTGAGCAATAAACCATTGTAATAATCCTTATTTCACGAGTTTTAACCTGGGAGAAACGCCACAAAATCCCTATATTACAATATACCGGCAATTCTTATCTACCGAAGTAATCAGAATCTACGGCTTGGATCTTAGAGCGTGTCTTTATGGGCAAGAAAATAAAATGATTTATCCCGAGATGTTATCAACTCCATCGCTCCATCGTGGAGAAAGCTGCGGCAAAGATGTTATCTTCTCGTTTTCATAATCCCCTAATGTGCTGTTATTCAAACCCTACCCGTGACTGAAAGAAGAGATGAAAAGGGTTATGTGTTAAAGCTACCCAATTTAGACAGGGGTAGGGAGCGAGAGTGGGGTGGGGTGGGAGGGGGGGGTATGTGGGGAATGGGGGGGGGGGGGTTGCGAGAATAGAGAATAAGGATATTATAGAGCAACAAAGCTACATTCACGGAAGCTTACGTGACTCTGAGGTGATTATGGTAAAAAGGTAAATGGCCCCACCGGATAACTCAGACTTCAGACCACCCTACGCCACTGACTTTTTGTGTAGTGTTGTGATTATTGTGTCCCTGTTTAGTTGTAGTAAGAAGATCGTTACCACCTTCCTTGTTCTTTATCTCTAATAAAATCTATTTACAAAGCTGTATTAACATGATCATAATAGCAAACCATCAGATGCCAAGAAATATGTTAGGCTATGTGGTATGACATTCGCCCTCGGATCGGAAGGTCCAGGTTTAGAGTCCCCCTCTGATCTGGGCGGCGCATAGTTGAATCCTTTATTCATATTCTCTCACCGTACTTATGTGTAAAATGAGTACATGTCCGTTTACAGCGTTATTTATCTCTGTCCGAAAATTTGTAATAATATCGCCTAATAGGCGTCATGTGTCGTCCTATCTGTTAATATTGCTGTTGGTAGGGCGGGCCGGCCCTTTGAGTACGTTCAGTGGATATTAACAAGAGATGAAGTGAGTAGGAAAGTGCCAGAAGACAATAGAGAATAAAAATTTCGCGGCGGTGATGGGGGTTTGAACCCGAGACCTTACTGGTACGACAACTCCGCCTGGTCTGGGAGAGCGTGACTCTACCGATTCAGTGGATATTGCGCGTTATAAAAAGCTAAATTTTATGTCATTTGTGACAATCCTAATCTTGAGAAATAGGGAATGAGATTAGCGGAAGAGTAGCGTCCCTTGATTGGACGTCACCCATAGTCTGTGACGTCACCGGCGGAAAAGTTATTAGAGAGAGAACGTCCTGTTGGTTGTGCGCATGCGTCTCTCCTCCTCGCGGAAGCACAACCAACATGACGTTCTCTCTCTAATAACTTTTCCGCCAGTGACGTCACAGACTATGGGTGACGTCCAATCAAGGGACGCTACTCTTCCGCTATCTCATTCCCTATACAATTCATTGTGTATCCTTCAAGGAAAAGAGTGATCTTTTGGAACATTTATTGTACAGAACAATAATCCACGAAATGTGCTCAAAAGGCTTTACAACGGATCTCTAGCCTAAAGCGGCATTTAACAAATAGGAGACTTGTGACAACATTCTTTTTTTTTTGTTTGTTTTAACAAGAACAAAAAACAAAAAAATGAATTCATTAGAATCTGAAAATTAAATGATGTCATATCTCTGAATACTTTCCCCTTAAATTACTACACTTCCCCCCCCCCCCCCCCCCCCCCCCCCAAATAAAATAAAACGGAAACGAAAGATGTGAAAATCCTCAACTGAAATTCGAGGCAAAATGCAAGTTTCTTGAATTTCATTGTAATTGTAATGCTGACATTCTTTACAACTAAGATTACTATCGTGATAATACAATTATGATAAAATTAATTTGGTTGTAAATGTAAGACGAGGAAACCAGAGAAACTACGAGTAATAATAAATAGTAGATACGAGTAAAGGGAGATAAGGAGATAGAAAGGTGTAAGATGTGTCAGAACGTGCGCCTGTTTTGTTTATTTATTTATTTTTTTTTCTTCTTCTCTTTTAATTCACTCAATCCTAGAGATTTTTGCTTCTTTTCAAAATTGGAGAAAAAAAATGTATTAAAAATTAGCATGTAAATAGATAGTATTATGCAACTATCATTTACATGTAAACATTAAAAACATTAGCTTTGATACTACGTCTATAATTTGTCTCAGAAAAATGTAATAAATTAAATAGGCATGGGGTAAAAGTAACCCGGGTAAACTACGGATATAGTCGGTGTTAGGGTTGAGTGAGTTAACTTTTATGATAATAAATAGGGGGTAAGAATGTGATGTCAAAAAAAAAACAAAAAAAACAACTGGTTCCTATCCCTTTGAAAGTGTACAATCACTCATCAGTGGGACTGAATATATACCCTGTGTAAATGCTATTCCGGTTTCAGAGTGATGGCATCTAAGTTTCTAGTCTAGATAATAATATATTATGCTGGTCCGCTAACTCCTTCCCCCCCCCCTCTCTCTCTCTCTCCCCCTCCCTCTCCTCCACCCTTCCTCTCTCTCTCTCTCTCTCTCTCTCTCCCTCTCCCTCTCTCCCTCTTCTCTCTCTCATCTCTTCTCTCACTTTCTCTCTCTCTCTCTCTCACTCTTTTTCTCTCTCTTAGACAGGTATTTGGTCTCAGGTTTAGCTCTCAATATGGCTAGATGGCTCAGTGGCTAATGTGTCCGCTCACAGAGCTCTCTCTCTCTCTCATTCACACACACACAAACACACACACACACACACACACACACACACACACACTCTCTCTCTCTCTATCTTTCTATCTATCTATCATCTATCTCAGCCAGGCACTGGGTGTAGGTCGTATCAGTCGGATCCCGAGTTTGGCAACCCGATACTGCGATATTTTCATTCTCTTTCTTTTTTTGTTGTTTTGTTTCATATGGCACCTCTCTATTTTCCATCTCTCTCAGTAACTCTAGTATTTTTATTCTCTTTGCTTTAAACTTACACTTTTCCATTCCCTTTATTTTTCCCCTACAGAAAGCGAAAAGTTACATAATAACATTATTTATCATTTTTATTTACGGGAATAACCCTGAAACAATTTACTGTGTGACATCACTCTTAAAAAATTGGTGTGGAAAATGTAAAACATTTCAGAAACAATTTATTATTTAAGAATAGCGGAAGGAAAGAAGGGGGAAAGATGATGACTGATAGGTTGTTAAGAATGAAATATTTCACAGCAGCTGGGATTTCCCCCTACCGTTCGTCCGGCCACGATCTTCAAACAATAAATTCTTCTGATCTTATCAGTATCTTCACCCGTCGAGGAAATTGCTTCTCGCTTTCCCCTTCCAAAGGAATGAGGGTTAACCACGAAGCGTTAAGATAACCGAGCCCGGAGTGAAAGGGTTAAGATTTAATGAAGAAACGCCAGGGCCATAATGACACGGAAAAACGGGCTGTCAGAATTAACCAGTTAACCGCCGTACTCTGGAAAGACACGTATTTAAAAATTTGGCCAGAAAACTAGTCCTTCAAATATCGATCGATTTAAATGACCTTCATCTTGGCAAAAATTCTCATTCCTGGGACTCCACGAGATCTCGGGTTTGAGAGGGTTTTTTTTTTTTTTTTTTTTTTTTTTGGCAAGAGGAAGATTATTTAAATCGATTGATATTTGAAGGACGAGTTTTCTGGCCAAATTCTTAAAGACGTGTTTTTCCAATGTACGGCAGTTAACTGGTTAGATGACGCTTTGTGTTCTTCGCCAACCCTCACAATAATAACTACAACTTCTCAAACTATCTCTCTCGAGCAGTAAAGATGTTGTTAGTCGTTTACAGTTTGCAAACTTTGCTCGATGCGTACGCACAACAATCAATCCGAACGGTATGCTTGTAGAAATCGAATACATATATTCGAATAACCTTAAACAGTTGTGGGGCCAGGGGGAAATAAAGGCTATTACGAACAGGCACTCATCTTCTTTGATCATAATACGACTGTATTGTGGAATTAACATAGATCGAGACGAATCTTTTGAGCCATAAATGATCAAAATCGGTTCGGTAATATAGCTTGCTGGTACAAGCAAATGAATCTGGCAACAGGGCGGCCAGATGGCGATTTCCCAATATCAAAGGACCGATCATTATGCCCTAGTAGATTATATAAATAATCATTTGAGTCAGCGGATGATAGGATTGCCCTTAATCAAAGAATGGCCAATATGCGGTTATGTGGTCTTGTGGTATGACACTCGCTTTCGGATCGGAAGGTCATGGGTTCGAGCCTCGCGCTCGGCGCATAGTTGAGTCCTTGGAAAAGACTCTTTACTCACAATCTCTCACCGTACTCAAGTGTAAAATGAGTACCTGGCCGTAAACAGCGTTGTCTTTGTCCGAAAATTTTAATATCGCCTAACGGGCGTCATGTCCCGTCCTACATGTTAAATGTTGCCGTTGACCAGGCACCCCTTGTAAAGCACTTTGAGCACATTTAGTGGATATTGCGCTATATCAAGCTCAATTTTAAAAAAAAGCTCAATACTTTGCTAGTTACTGGCATGCCAATCTCTAAAAAATAGTTTTATCATTTTTAGATTTGCCAATTATTCTGTGCTCGTCGGCAAAAAACGTTAACATAGGCTGTAAGGAATAATTTTGATCCCTAATCCTGTTTTGAAAAATAGATTGTAATAAGGAACTGATTGATCATCCGATACCAAGTTAAATAAACGGTACCAAGAAAATGTTTTTAAAATACGAGCAAGAAAATAGGTTGAAAAAATGTTATTCGTCATTTGATTTAAAAAAGAACCCCCCTCCCCCCCTCCTTCCCCACAAGTCTATCATAATAAAGTGAATTCATACATACTATTGGAAGGGGGGGGGGGGGGGGGGATAAAAAAGATAAAGTGGTGCCGATGTTGACCACCAAAATCAGAAAAGATCACTTCTTGATGACGTCAAACCTCGATCATTCGTCACACGGTGGAAAATAGCTTGCATTTTAGTTGTAGAGTACATTACTCTCACCGACAGTCGGTCACGAGGTCATACTACCTGGTGAGCAGGGGTCAACGAGCTACTGCCAGTACCGTCAAAATTCCATCAAAATGATCAATGTAATCATTTGTAATTCATTTGCGTTATAATCTTTAACTATTGTTATGTATTATATTATTTCTCTGACACTTCATCTTTATTCTCATATGATTTCTGTTTCTATGGGATAGATGTACGTCATGTTACAATGAAAACAAAAGACCTCATATTTCAAATACTCATAAGTACACATAGACTAAATTGAATCAAGAAATAACACATTTATACAAACACCACCCCCTCTAAATCCATACATAATACAGGGATATTACTGAACTTTTCAACCTACAAAAATCTTCAGTGCGATTTTTCTGAAACTCATGCAATGTGGTTTTGATTAACAACTTGTCAGGTCAAATTCCCCACCAACCCGTAGAATAACAAGTCTCTTCACAGTGCTGACCACTGTTATCATACTAAAATCTGAGAAAGTCATCAAGTAATCATCACGATACTTCACCCTGTTGGTAACAACACAAATAATACGATGCAGGCAATGTTATAGCCATATTTCTGTCATACTCTGAAAAAAATGCCATTTTAACAAATTTGGCCATAAAACTTGTCCTTCAAATATTGATCAACTAAAATAACCCTCACGTTGTCAAAAACTCTCAAACCTGAGACTTCCTTGCGGTTTTAAGTTTGAGAGTTTTAGTTAAGATGAAGTCTCAGGTTTTAGAGTTTTTGACAAGATGAGGATCATTTTATTCGATTGATATTCATTGAAGAACGAGTTTTCTGGCCAAAATTTAATTATTTTTCACAGAGTACAGAAGAGTTGAAGAGATGCAAACATTAAGAACATCGTGGGATTGAGATCCATTTATATCGTAATACAGTATGTGTATTCACACAACAAATGACCAGTACAATGTAGTAATGATAATATAATAGTATAGTGCAGTCAAATGCTAGGACAGGGACTATAATAATATTATAGTATTATAATATTATGTGTGGCCAACTTTCATGACCAGCCCAGTTTATATGGACATTTTTCACTCTCTGATTTTAGCCAGTTTTTGTCTTAATGTGAGGATAGTTTTAATGTGGTGGATAGCGACATTTTGGTTGACGGTAGATGATGCTGGCGGTGGTGATAGCAACAACGTATGTGATGCTGGTGGTTTAGGGACGGTAGCAGTACTGGGGTGCTGCTGAAAATTATGGTGATGCTGTCGTCGGGGCTAATACTTGTGACCATTATCATCTATTAGAGATGTTAATGCTTGTGACGTATTCGGAAAACCCCCCGACACGTTTCATTTTTTAAAATTTGGCCAGAAAACTCGTCCTTTAAGTATCGATCATTTAATTAAGGAAGTGGTTATTCAGTATCAGATACTGAATAGTGCTTTGCCACTATTCAGTATCCATACGGAACTCTTTTTTATAGAGAGAGTGAAAAGTGCGACAATCTCGGTTGAATGGAAATAAACTGCTGACCAAAACTTCCAGATTGAACACGTGCAGTAACTGACAGTCCGATTCAAAGTTGTAAAAATATTTTGATCGTAATTTTTTAATTTCTGCTATGGTGCAGTTAACATAGTTCAAAATATCAAAAATAAGAGAGGCATTCAAATACATTTTTAAATGTCTAAATAGACATGATTAAATGTCACTTAAAGTTCAGTGACACCATGGCAAGGTGGATATAAGCTGTTTGACTCTGAGCTTAAGGTTCGAGAGTTCAAATCCCGGTAAGGGTAACTTTTTTTTTTTTCCCAATATTTTTTTAAAATTCCTTCTGTCTATTTATATTTTTTAAACTTTTGTTTTAATAATTTTATTTGCTTGAAATATGCTTTAATGTTGATATTATACTATTGTTCTTTTATTATTATTATTATTATTATTATTATTATTATTATTATTATTATTATTATTATTATTATTATTATTATTATTATTATTATTATTATTATTATTATCATTATTATTATTATTTTTATTATTATTATTATTATTATTATTATTAATTTCTACTTACTTACTGTTATTATTATCGGTGTTGTTGTAATCGTAATCATCGTCATTATGATTATGGTTATGATTTTTTTTAATCAAGTAGTTGGAGTAATTTAATCAGTTATCGATTTATTACGAATATCTTTTATGTGTTATCATCGCGTTGTTGTTTTTCATTATTGTGCTCTTCTATTGTTTATTACTTTTTAAAATCTTGCTTTTTTCTGTTGTTGTTGTTCTCCTTGTTGTTGTTGTTTGTTTGTTTGTTTTGTCATCTAAGACAAACCCGATTCATTATAAATTCATTTTAATTGAGAGATGTACTTCCGAGAATTAGTTGCCGTATTATATTGAAATTTACATGACAATAATGATAATAATAATAATAATAATAATAATAATAATAATAATAATAATAATAATAATAATAATAATAATAATAATAATAATAATAATAATAATAATAATAATAATAATAATAATAATAATAATAATAATAATAATAATAATAATAATAATAATAATAATGATGATAATAATAATATTAATAATTTAGATAGATACTGAATAATATTAGACTACAATTGACATCTATTTACTGAATACAGATGGTATTTTTATGGATGTTTCTTTTTTTACGAAACCTGCCAAAACACGCCGAAACCCGACAAAGTTATGGGAAGTAGGCAGCAGTGGGGAGTGAACCTGGGACTCAGGGAAGTGTACACCATTGGGGAATGAACCTGGGACTCAGGGAAGTGTACACCATTGGGGAGTGAACCTGGGACTGGGTTTCGTTTAAAAAAAAAACAATTACTTTTTTACGAAACCCGCCAATATCCGACAAAGTTATGGAAAGAAAGTAACAGTGGGGGAGTGAACCTGAGACTATGGTTTTTCGGCGGGTTTTGGCGGGTTTCGTAAAAAAGTAATTGCTTCATTCTCGTCTGGTACCCAACTTCCATAGTCCGGCTTCATTTCCCACTGGTATCCATCTTCCTTAGTCCCAGGTTCATTTCCACTGATTTCCTCTTTTCACAGTCCCAGGTTCACTCCCAACCGGTGTGCACTTCCCTGAGTCCCGGTTCATTGCCCAATGGTGCCCACTTCCCATAAATTTTGACAATTTCGGTAGGTTTCGAAATAAAAGTACATTCTGAGCTCACTGTCCACTGGTATCAGCCTCTCGCAGTCCCGGGTTCAATCCTCATCGGTGTCCAAATCCCAGATTCACTCCCCACTGCTGCCTGCTTCCCATAACTTTGTCGGCTTTTGGCGGGTTTCGTAAAAAAGTAATTCTCCCTCCCCCTTGGTTTTGCTTTTTTACAAAATCCAGAGTCCCAGGTTCAATTCCCACAAGTGTACACTTCCCTGATTCTCAGGATCACTCCCACTGTTGCCTACTTCAATAACTTTGTCGGATATTGCCAGGTTTAGTCGGGTTTTGTAAAAAAGTAATTGCTTTTATGTGAAACTCGCTGAAACCCGCCAAAAACCATAGTCTCAGGTTCACTCCCCACTGGTGTACACTTCCCTTAGTCTCAGGTTCACTTCCCATTATTTGCCTACTTTCCATAACTTTGCCCGATTTTGTTGGGAGATGGCGCATTTCGTAAACAAAAAGTAATTGCTTTTTTTTTTCAAAACCCGCCGAAACCCAGTCTCAGGTTCACTCCCCACTGGTGTACACTTCCCCGAATCTCAGGTTCACTCCCCACTGTTGCCTACTACCCATAACTTTCTCGGATATTGCCAGGTTTTGTCGAGTTTCGTAAAAAAGTAATTGCTTCTTTATGAAACTAGCTGAATCCCGCCGAAAACCATAGTCTCAGGTTCACTCCCCACTGGTGTACACTTCACTGAGTCTCAGGTTCACTCCCCACGCTTTGCCTACTTTCCACAATTTTGCCGCATATTGTCGGGTTTCGTAAAAAAGTAATCTCCCCCATTTTGTTATTGCTTTTTTACAAAACCCAGAGCCCCAGGTTCACTCCCCACTGGTGTACACTTCCCTGAATCTCAGGTTCATCCCCTCCTCCCCCCCCCCCCCTACACACACACGCACACACACACACGCTGCTGCCTACCTCCCATAACTTTGTCGGATATTGCCAGGTGTCGTCGGGTTTCGTAAAAAAGTAATTGCTTTTTATTACGAAACCCGCCGAAACCCAGTCCCAGGTTCACTCCCCACTGGTGTACACTTCTCTGAGTCCCATATTCACTCCCACAGCTGCACTCTTCCCATAACTTTGTCAGGTTTCGGAGAAAAAAAACACCGTATTATAGTGCAAAACCACTATTCAGTGTCAGATACTGAATAGTGCAAAACCGCTATTCAGTATCGGATACTGAATAGTGCAAAACCACTATTCAGTATCAGATACTGAATAGTGCAAAACCACTATTCAGTATCAGATACTGAATAGTGCTAGCCTTTAATTAATGACCCTGTTCATTCCAACTCCAGGTTCGAGAGTTTTTGATGTGATGAGAACACGTTTTCTGGCCAAATTTTTAAAAATGTGTGTGTGTTTTTTTAATGTACGGGCTGTGTGATTGTGTTGTTGACGTATGGTGTAGTGTATGGGTTGGAGCGTTAGTGACGTCAGTAGTAGTAGTGATAGAGGCACGGGAATTGGGGGTGGTGATGGTGACGATACTAGTTGTACGGGGGATGGTGGTGCTGGTGGTGGTCATGATAAAGACGACAGTGGGCGTCAATAACACGATGAGGTTAAATGATCGGGATCACCACATTGTGAGTCCTTCAATCTTCATTTGATAATGACTGGTGTCAATGACTTTTTACTATATTAAAACAACTATATTCATGGCATCACCATTTAAAACCTATAATAATCGAAATCTTCAAACTTACTCATAATGAAGTTTATTATTTTTATGTAATCATACCACAATTTTTAAGCAAATAATCTTTGACGAACATTTCGCAGTAATTAAATTAAAAATGACGTATGCCAATCACTGGTACTCAGTCGAGCCACTCTACGAAACGAAACTAAACTATGTGTTATAATAATCGCATGACCTAGCAATTTTAACAGTTAATGGAGTTGTGGTTAGAATTTACAATTCTTTTTATTCTATATCTGTGGGTATATTAGATGACGTGTAACAATGGAGAGAAAATGAGGGGAAAAGAACAATCATAAGTCACTGATTACGTTTGTTCGCCGGCAGTGACTTTAACCTAGCTGACCCCTGGTCTGGCACTGTGCGGCGTGATGAATCACGCAGGTAGCATGAAAACTAAAAGGAACGATATGTGGTAAAACGAACAGCCGTGGTCAATGCTTTGCTCGCAAACTCAGAGCTGCGAATACAAACGAATATCCGTACTCCGCCCACTACAGTCCGTCCCAACTCTATCTATCAGCTTGTTCAAGCAATCTAACTCTGAAAAGATTGAGAGAAAAAAGAAAAGCGAAATTAACCCTGCTGGTTTTTCCGTAGCAATGAAGAAGAGTCGAGAACAAAAAACGCGACAGGACCACCCTCAAAACCCGTGGTGTAACCCCAAGGGTAGGGAATTCGATTGTCCATAATCGTGGCACTTACTTTCAGTCCCGATAACCATCTGTAGCAAGTGTCCAAGCGTACAGCGGTGACCCGCCCAATAACCCCAACCCACCCTGCCTCTGACCAACAATTCAATGCCCAAGATTTTTTTCTTCTTCCGCTCCGTCAAATCTTGTTTTCTTTCGGGCTGCCACGAGCTCTGAAGATTGTCGTACTGCTTTTGACAACTCTGACCAAATGCCCCTGCCAGGGCCAATCTCTCGCTATCTGTATTGAGAATTCAGTTCCGTTTATTTTATAGACTCCCCTCACTGCGGAATGTTATTGTAATGATTTACTGTAATGATTATGACTGCGACGATATATTATACATGGGGGAAATTGAAGGTGAAACCCCAAAGTCTAGATCACGTGATCACTGAAATTGTGAGTCACCGATGTGTTTTTGGTATTATGTCGTGGTGAACTATATAATATCTAACCAATAGCCTCAAAACGGTATTATGTCGGGGTTAATCAGACGCCAAAAAGGGATTTTATGATTAAAATTTGTATAAAAATATGATTTTAGTTTTTGCCAGTTTAGGAAATAGAAACCATCCCCTCAAAACGGTAATATCGTGCGCTTTTATATAGGGCAATATCCACTAAACGTGCTTAAAGCGTTTTACAATAAGTTCCGAGCCGACAGGAACACACGTAGGACGAGACAAAACGATTTTTTGGCGATATTTTTTTACGACAGAGACAACGCTGTGACCGGCCAGGTACTCATTTTATACCTGAGTACGGTGAGTGAATGTGAGTAAAGAGTCTCAACTATGCGCCGCTAGCTCAGATCGGGACTCGAACAAAGGACCTTCCGATCCGAAGGCGAGTGTCATACCACTAGAAAACAACATAGCCCTATTATGCTTGGATAAGTAAGATGCTGAAAATTGAATTTATTCCCCACTTGCTCCCCCTCCACAAAAAACCATAAAACTTCTGCTACTTTTATATGTTGTTTTTTAACATTTGTTTTTTTGTTTGTTGAGAAGAATGAAAATAGTATTTGAGAGTGCTTTACTCACTCAGCCCTAACACCGACTATATCCGTAGTATACCCGGGTTACTTTTACCCCATGCCTATTTATTACATTTTTCTGAGACAAATTATAGGCGTAGTATCAAAGCTAATGTTTTTCGCTTTTGCATGTTGATGATAGTTGAATAAAACTATCTATTCACATGCTCATTTTTTAATACATTGTTTCCAATTTTGAAAAGTATCAAAAATCTCTAGGATTGAGTGAGTTAATCTAAACATTCAAAAAACATTTTTGATCAGTTTGGCTTCAATGTGATTCTTTTATAGCATCTCAATCCTCCTGTCAAATGATAGTCAGCCACCTCAACAGAACTTAAAAGCTTAAACCCAAGGATCATAATATTTTTTTTTACTATAAATTTAATATCTAGCAGCTAAACCACTCAGTAATTATTATACCGTGTGGCTTTGTATCTAGTGGTATGACACTCGCCTTCGGGATGCAAGGTCCTGGGTTCGAATCCCAATATGAGCGCGCACAGTTGAGTCATTTAAAAAAGGCTTTTAATTCACATTCTCTCACCGTACTCTGGTGTAGATTGAGTACCTCGTCGTAAACAACTGTGTCTCTGTCTGAAAAAAAAAGGGTTATATCGCCAAAAAGGTGTCATGTATCGCTTTACATGTTAGATATTGCTGTTGGCTAGGGACCTCTTGTAAAGAGCTTTGAGCACGTTTAGTGGATATTGCTCTATATAAAAGTTTTTACCGTTTGGAGGCGATTTCACACATGTGTCCCGTCTTTTCAATGTGGTATTATGTTGTAACGATAAAATTAATTACAATGGTATCCGTAGAAAGCCAACACTCTTAAAATGGAATTCTGCTTAAAGTCAACATCTCTTTTTTGTCCCAAATTTTCTTTGTCTTAGAGTGTTCCATTAGTAATGCTTAAAGTCAACCAATCTTTCTGGTTTGGCAGTGTTGGCTTTACCAGGTTCCTTTCAGCGAATGATAAATCTTTGTCAACGAGCACTGGATTACTGGCAAACAATTTTTAAAGATGAGCTTTTATATAGCGCAATATCCACTAAACGTGCTCAAATCGCTTTACAAGGGGTCCTTGGCCAACAGCAAAACGTGTAAAACGTTACATGATATGAAATTATAAACTTATAAAATTGTTTATCGGGGGGGGGGGGGGGGGTTAAAAAAAAAGAAATTATAAACGACTAAATTGCAATCCTTTTCAAAATCAAGGGTAATTTCATCCATTGTTGACTAAAATGATTGTTTAAAATTTGGCAAATTGGCTTTTACCTGCAAAAGTAGCATGTATAGTGTATTCGTTTAGCTTCAGCGGCATATTTCAGATTTGTAAAACATTTCTTCGCGGATTTTGATACTTTATGGAATAAACTAATTTGAGTGAACGTATTTTATTTATCGGTCCAATCAGAAAAATACGTTTGTCAAAAGGAAACCTAAGATTCAGGTCAAAGTTGAACTCAATTTATTTTATCTATCCAATCTGATGAAAATAAAGTGTCGACAGACTATAGTTTCTTCCAGTCTTCTGCTAAACAAAGATACTACGATTCAATGGGCAACGGCGGCCATCTTGGTTCTAAACAAAGAAAACCATTGCTTTTTATTTTCCATGCTGGCTAGAACTTTTCATATGTTTTGTGATCAGAATGTGTAAAAGTCAAAACATGATCAAATGTATGTGTTTTTTTCCCTCTGGATACCCTTTATGCTCGCCGGAGAAATATTTCATACGGGCGTCCGCCATTGTTCCGATAGTTTAGAGCCAGTGTTACTTAGTTACCATGCGTCATTAGGAAGGAAGTGACGTTACGACTGTTGAAGAGTATTGATGCATTGCGTTTAGTTAACAAAAAAAAAAAACGAATGACATCCACCAGCCGGATATGACGTATAAACACATAACACAATGTGTAATCTTAACGTTTATCCTGATTGATAGAATTAGTGAGCACTACTAATAAAAATGACTTGCTAAAAACAATAACAAAGAGCTGAGTGATGTCAATTTTGTTCTATATATAGATAGAAAGAAGTTGATGCGCACAGCATCTATTTAATCCGACAATTTTCTGTGAGTGTTCATATAAATCGATACTTACTTTCTTTTTGTATTTAGATTTAATAGACAGATATTTCGTAACTATTTTTCAAGATTACATTAGAGCACACTGACTTTCTTCCATTCACTTGACCCGTTGTATTCAGCTCGTGGTAGTTTTACGTCTTCAGTTTTAGTTTTACGAGACCCACTTTTCCCTACTTTTTCTCGCCCTCAAGTAATGTCAAAATTTGTAGTCTAGATTGATTCATGGAGAAACATAGGTAGCATAATAATGTCAAAAAAATTAGAGGTCTAGATTTAAATAAGATGGTAAAATAACACAACAGCAACGGTAAAGACCTGTATCTATGTATCAGACAACTCATCAGCAAACATTTTCATGTAGGTCATGAAGAAGACCCCCCCTCCCCCCTCTCCACTCCAGAAATGTTCGCTTCTTTCTTTCTACATGTATTGTTTCAAAGGCTTTAAGTTATTCCGTAGAGTAGCACAGTGAGCCTGCTCAAAGCTAATGATAATGATGATGATGATAATAATGATAATAATAATAATAATAATAATAATAATAATAATAATAATAATAATAATAACAATAATAATAATAATAATGATAATAATAGTAATAAAACTAATAATAATAATAATAACAATAACAATAATAATAATAATAATAATAATAATAATAATAATAATAATAATAATAATAATAATAATAATAATAATAATAATAATAATAATAATATAATAATAATGATAATAATAGTAATAATAATAGTAATAATAATAATAATAATAATAATAATAATAATAATAATAATAATAATAATAATAATAATAATAATAATAATAATAATAATGACTTGACTTACTGACTTAGATGCCTTTCGCGTCTCGACCGAAAGATCGGGTCGCCTTGGCTGTTTCCAGTATTTCCTGTGTGAGGTGTCTCCAATATTGCCGGTCCTCTGCTAGGGTTCTCAGATTTTCAAGGTCCCCTGCCGTTATGAGACTAATGCTTTGTCCAAGTGTTGTGAGGTTTTTGTTTAGGATCACAGGGAGTGTTGTGATCGGTCTTCCTCTGAAAAGGTTCCCGTGTTTTTGGAAATATCACATGGCTTGGTTAGCTGGTATGTTTTTGTCCCTGCGTAGTATGTGACCGAAAAGTTGCCATCGTTGTTGTAAAATGTCAAGGGAGATTGGTCTTTCTTTTGTGATATTATAGAGTGATTCATTTGAGATCTTTTTTGGGTATTTGATGTCCAGTACCCTTCTTAGCTATGTGCGATGGAAGGCATCCAGATGTTCTTCTTCGGATTTTGTCAACGCCCAAGTGCCGCAGTTATACAGAAGTACCGGTTTGACAAGAGCACGGTACAGTTTCAGTTTGGTTTTTTTCTTTATTTTGTCACCTCTAATCCATACATTGGTGAGTTTACTGAGTGCGGCGTTTGATAGCTGTTTTCTTCTTTGTACATCCTCGGTGTCTCCAATTAGTGAGCCGACTTTCTTTGTTCTTTTCCATTCCTCTTTGTTCCTCGATATTGTTGTAAATTCGGTTTTATTGGCATTGACTTGGAGGTTATATTTCATGAGGGTATTTTGTATGATGTCTATATTTGCTGGTATTAATGATAATAATAATAATAATAATAATAATAATAATAATAATAATAATAATAATAATAATAATAGTAATAATAATAATAATAATATAATAATAATAATAATAATAATAATAATAATAATAATAATAAAGTTTTATTTCAACATTAATGGCATTTTAGAAGAAGGAAAAAAAAAAATTAAATATTGATGCCTCGAAAAGTTGGAAATAAAATTTCAGACCATTTGGCATTTTTCAGCAGCTTGTTTGACATTTTTTTCCAACATTTATCTGGTCACTTTGCGCAAACGTCAAAATGAGTGTTTTGTTTGATATTTTTGGTTCTATTTTGATGAAGACCCCCACTAGATATTCCCTAAACATCCTCAGTATTGTGTAGGGACTATAGAACGATCTCAGCGATACCACAGTCACAATGTTGTGTAGATTAGAATGAATAAAAGGTCAATCTCGGAGAGTAACAATAATACCGCTATTGAATGACATATCCATTATAATCTTCCAAGTATGTGCGGTTATGTGGTCTAGTGGTATGACACTCGCTTTCGGATCGGAAGGTCCTGGGTTCGAGCCTGGCGCTCGGCGCATAGTTGAGTCCTTGGAAAAGGCTCTTTACTCACATTGTCTCACAGTCCTCAGGTGTAAAACGAGTACCTGGTCGTTAACAGCGTTGTCTTTGTCCGAAAAATTGTAATATCGACTGACAGGCGTCATGTCCCGTCCTACATGTTAAATGTTGCTGTTGACCAGGGACCCCTGGTAAAGCGCTTTGAGCACATTTAGTGGATATTGCGCTATATAAAGCTCAATTAAAAAAAAAACATATATTAATTATGGAAGTCCATAGCGCTACAACGGACAATCATCATAACTAATATATGACACATCGAGTCAATCTGGTATTTTGTCAGAATGAAGACTAAATTAAGAAAATTGAGTATAGATAGTGTGTACTTTGGCTAAGAAGTTCACAACATCGCCATCCGGAAGTATAACGGACCAACACACAAAACTGTGTGTAACCATGAACGTTTATAGTCAGGTTAATACAGTTTAGTGGCAATTACTCATAAACGCGGATGGAAAAAAAAAAAAACAACAACAAACACCTGAATGACGTCATCTTCATTCTATCTATAACCAGATCACTGCCGTATGCTGAAAAAAATCGTTTTCAAAAATTTGGCCAGAAAACAAGATTTAAATGACCCTCATTTTGGCAAAAACTCTCAAACATCGGATTTGAAGGAAGACTTTGCGAAGTCCCAGATTTGAGAGTTTTTTTTTCAACATCAGTGTCATTTCAATCGAATATATTTAAAGGGCGAGTTTTCTGGACACATTTTTTAATACGATTTTTTTAAATCTCCAGAATAAAAGTTTTCTGTTGAGTAAGAAACAAAATGGACTTTATTCAATGAACTTTTTAAGTTATGAATAATGTTCAGTTTTGAACGACGCGGACATAATATTTGCAGGTCTGATAACCGAACGCAATTATGGGTCTGTTTTAGTATTGTTGTAATGGACAATCACAATGTTTCACATTGGTTTGAGAGTATTTCCATCACAACCACACCAGCCCATAACAATACTATGGGTTATCAGACCTGCAAATAAGTTTGAGTATTAGATTCTTCCGGCATGACACCATTTTGAGACGATTGGTCACAACATAATATCATAACCTACCAGGTATTCATTCACCCCGCTATTCCAGATATTCACATAAAATATACTTTATTTATAATTTATAAATAACGGCTTTTCTATTCTGTTCATTGATAAAGTCACGACTGACGGACCGAGAAGTTTTTAGATTATCCTAAAAGTAAACTCACATTTTTACATTTCTTTGACTTGAGTTTTTAGTTTAGTTTTGTTTTGTTTTGTTTAGTTTTCCCGTTAGACCGTACGCCCGCAGCTTTGTTTGGTATTCTATGGTTCAATGTTCTGTGTCATTGTCCACGCTACAATTGTAAATCATGTAAGTTATTTCAGACTAAAAAGTAAGGTATGATATCTTGACAAGCGTGATTTAAGTGAAATACCAGAGATGATAATCATGAAATGATTTAGAAAGGCTTTCCACAGGAAATTGACTCAATTCATTCTCCGACTCCCCTCTTCACCCCTTACAAATTCTTGTTTTAAACATTGACGGCGATATTATGTTATTGATGTTATCGTGTGGAATGTTAGGTCTATATACTTTACACCCGAGTAAGTGGGGCACAGGTGTGGAGTGTGATGCTGGATAATAATATGGGGAGTACCGCAGGGGGGTGTATTTTAGGAGTTGATAAAAATAATATGGGGAAACCCGATGGCAAACGACAGAAAATCATTATTGTCCCTAAAGATTTTAATCTCTTGATCTTCGTAAAGCAGCATAGCTCAAAATGGAAAATGTATTAGTAAAATATACTGCATGGTTTGTGAAAAGGGACGAAATATGGATCAGGGTAAAAGGGGGTGGTCCGGGGAGGTGGGGGGGGGGGGGGGGGGGGGGTGGAGGAAGGTCGCTTATTCATTTTTTTTACTCCTCCAAGGGGAAGGAAGGGATGGAGGAAAGAAAGAAAGAAAGGAAGGCAGCCCGAGTTCCTATCCGATTGCCAAAGCGTATCAATTTCCCCCTTAAGTCAATAACTTTATCCTGAGGACAGGGACAAGACAACGATAACAAGGACACACTTGTATTGATGCTAACAAAGGAGTGATTTCCCCTATTGTTTAATTGTGTTAGCGCTGATGTATTATCTATCGTCAATCTATCTATCTACTATGTACCTTCAATCTTAACTCTATAATTTACTGTTCCTGGGAGGAAGATTTATTATCATTATTGTTGTCGTGGTGGTGGTGGCCCCTGTCTTTTCAGAATAAAAGCCCACTGGGTGTATTCTCGTGTTTGCTATTCAAATTTTTCTTCGATGTATTATTTATTTCCATGCCCTGCTTGGAATGCCCATTAATACACACATTATATGTGAACCTCCGTCTCAAAACGGTATTATGTCGGGATGATTCAGACCCCAAAAAGTGAATTTAGAGATAGAATGATGAGAAATTGGACCTTAGAAGTTTTTGTGAAGCAAAAAATAGTATTTATGCTCCAGCATGACGTAGAGAAATTAAACCCAAGTTTGATATTGGTGGCTATAAATTCAATTTCCCTTACCGAGTGGATCCCGACATAATACCGCTTTGAGACGGTGGGTCACATTTTCCCTGGAATGTGGCCGTTATGAACAGTCCTAGATTAATAACTTGACAAAGCGTTGTCCTTTCAATCAGGTTTGCTTATTTCTAAAAAAACCATCATTAATGGAATTTGATTTGATAAAAGAATTCTTCTTCTTCTTCTTCTTCTTCTTCTTCTTCTTCTTCTTCTTCTTCTTCTTCTTCTTCTTCTTCTTCTTCTTCTTCTTCTTCTTCTTCTTCTTCTTCTTCTTCTTCTTCTTCTTCTTCTTCTTCTTCTTCTTCTTCTTCTTCTTGTTCTTCTTGTTGTTGTTGTTGTTGTTGTTGTTGTTGTTGTTGTTGTTGTTGTTGTTGTTGTTGTTCTTCTTCTTCTTCTTCTTCTTCTTCTTCTTCTTCTTCTTCTTCTTCTTCTTCTTCTTCTTCTTCTTCTTCTTCTTCTTCTTCTTCTTCTTCTTCTTCTTCTTTTTCTTCTTCTTCTTCTTCTTCTTCTTCTTCTTCTTCTTCTTTTCTTCTTCTTCTTCTTCTTCTTCTTCTTCTTCTTCTTCTTCTTCTTCTTTCTTCTTCTTCTTCTTCTTCTTCTTATTGTTGTTGTTATTATTACTATTATTATTATTATTATTATTATTATTATTATTATTATTATTATTATTATTATTATTATTATTATTATTATTATTAGGTGATAGTGGTAGTGATAATGGTAATGGTGGTGGTGGTAACGGTGATGATTGGGGTGTAGGGATTATGGTAATATTATTATTGTTATTATTATTGATATTCTTCTTGTTGTTGTTGTTGTTGTTGTTCTTCTTCTTCTTCTACTTCTTCTACTTATTCGTCTTCTTCTTCTTCTTCTTCTTCTTCTTCTTCTTCTTCTTCTTCTTCTTCTTCTTCTTCTTCTTCTTCTTATTGTTGTTGTTATTATTACTATTATTATTATTATTATTATTATTATTATTATTATTATTATTATTATTATTATTATTATTATTACTATTATTATTATTATCATTATTATTATTATTATTATTATTATTATTATTATTATTATTATTATTATTATTATATATTATTATTATCATCATTATTATTATTATTATTGAACGTATTGATGTTATTACCATTCGTGTATTTTTGTGTGGTGTATCAGTTTATTTTTGTTCCATTTACCTTTTTTTTCCACTTTCATGTATGTTGGCATCAAATTGTTGATTTATTGGCGAAAGCCTAATATTGAATAAACTTGAACTTCTTCTTCTTCTTCTTCTTCTTCTTCTTCTTCTTCTTCTTCTTCTTCTTCTTCTTCTTCCCTCCCCCTACCTAGTCTTCCTCCTGCTCCTCCTCCTCCACCCTTTCTACCGACATATGACTCCATTTTTCCTCTTCTTCTTCTTCTTTGTCACCCTCCTCGTATTCCCCCTACTCCTCCTCCACCTTTTCCACTGACATTTGAAAGCGCTTTACAAGGGGTCACTTAACAACAGCAACACATAACATATAGAACGAGACATGACACCCGTTAGCAATATTACATTTTTTTCCCGACAGAAACAACGCTGTTAACGGTCAGGTACTCATTTTTCACCTGGGTTCGGTGAGAGAATGTGAGTAAAGAGCCTTTTCAAAGGACTCAACTATGCGCCCAGTGAGTCTCGAACCCAGTACCTTCCGATCCGAAAATAAGTGTCATACCATAAGACCACATAGTCACCTGAAACACCTTGTAGTAGGTATTTTTCAGCGTCAGCGCGGCTCAGCGGTACGGTCTTTGCTTCGTACCCGAAAGGTACCGAGTTCGATCACCCGCCGCTGCGCTGTGTATCCTTGAGCAAGTCACCTCGCCCTAGCTCAGTTTGCGGCGCTGCACTGCGGCTAACGCCTGGGTTATTCCAGTCTTCCATTGGAATAGACCCTAGAAAAAAATTCCCCTATGGGATAAATAAAGGTAATTTTATTATTTTTATTTTATATATTTATTTTAATAAGAAGGAAGAGGTTGGGCGAAAGTTAAAGATCTGAAACTAAACGCCAAAAAGCACCAAAGAAAAAGTCAGACGTAGGAACTGGTTCAAATAGGGAGCTCAACTTCCGTTCATTATCAAATTGATAACCAATTACAATAGAATGATAGGCCCAAAGAGATATTCTACGGGATATAATCCTCAAATTATAGATACACACACACACACACATACACACACACACACACACATACACACAAAGAAAACAAAAATAACAACAAAACCAAAACAGAGCAGAAAAAATACTTACAAAAACAAAACAAACCAAACAAAACAAAAATTAACAAACAAAATGGAACCAACAAAGCTGACAAAAAAACAAAATAAAAAAAAAAAAAACAAACAAAAGAAATACAATTAAAAAAAAAAAAACACTAGAAAAAAAGAAGAAAAATACAACAACAAAAAACAAAACAAAACATGAAACAACAAACGCCACTACCCCCAACCCCTCCTCCAACACAGAACTACAGAGAAGAAAAAAAACCCCAAACAAATGTCATTCTCTCTTTCTCTCTCTCTCTCTCTCTCTCTCTCTCTCTCTCTCTCTCTCTCTCTCTCTCTCTCTCTCTCCCCTTCCCTCCGGAAATGGACTATTTTTTAAAACAACTCTTTATAATATGCTATCATTGTATAATTTCTCGCTCTCAGTTACCGTATGATGATACAGTGTTGGAAACAAGAGCCCAAGCTCCGCCCATCCTTTAAGACGTTATCTGATTGGTTACAAGATATGCTGAATGACAGGTCTGGGATGGATTATCTCGTCATGGGGATTAATCTCAATAGAGATGTCTATCAGGTGAGATTATGATGCAAAGTGATTAACACGCGCACACACACACACACACACACACACACACACACACACACACACACACAAATAAAATATAATAGTGTGGTTTTGTGGTTTTGAGGTATGACACTCTCCTTTGAGCCGGTAGGTCAGTGGTTCGAGTCCCGCTCTGTACGGCGCTAAATTGAGCCCCTTGGGAAAGGCTATACTCAATTACTTCAATGCACTCGTTAGTGATAACGAGTATGGGGCTGGTAACAGTGTTGTTTCTGTAGAGAATACTGGTAAAAGCGCCTTATAGGCGTCATGTCTGATCCTAAATGTTGTTATTGGCTGGAGTCCCATTGGAAAGCCATTTGAGCACGTTTAAGCACGTTTAGTAGATATCGTTTTATATAAAAAGCTTAATGTTTGATTTGTTTGTCCTTGTTGGCCATTTAAAAAACCCGTTATTTTTCATATATAGAAAATTGACGACAAGTTTAACTGTGCAATGCTGTAGTGTAGTTGGCACTAACCGTGATATAGATATCCACTATAGCTTACTTATTTTAAACTTTATTTTCTTTCCCTTTTAGGTGGAAGATAAACCAGAAGATGATTGTATTCGATTTCCGCTTCACAGAACGAAACACAACAGGCCAATAATTGATGGAGTCCGCTTAGTCCCAAATTTGGAGGGCACATCCGATGACTCGGGTTATACCACGTCCAAGAAATCCAGCGTCTCCAGTGGAGAGTCAGCTGGAACAGGGACACCTTCAATGGGGGGTCGAATTTCTGGACCAGGAGAAAGAGATTTGTCCAGAGAGATTGCAGATGATGATGATGGAATGCAGTGTGAAAGATTTGGAGGTGGTAGGATTGAAAATACGACACGCAAAGAAGTATTTGGTTTGGAAAGAGATATTAAATCAAAGACGATGAGAAAGAAGGTCAGTTTCACAGAATTTGACGAATTTATTGAAGACAATGTTTTTGAAGAAAGTGTTGTTGGACCAACGATAGACTCGATGTTCTGTCGTAAAAGACTAAATGCTTCCAATGGGAAGGATAAGGAAAGCAAACCAAAACCTCAGATTTGTATTGTTTTTCCAAATCATGACATTACATCTGAAGATAAGTCAAGAGCTACGAGATACTTATCCGATCCAAGTCTTTCAGATTTTGGTAAAAAGAAGGAATATGACACAACGACGAAAATTACGTGCTTTTGTAAATCAAAAATTCGAAGCACGGGCTTGTCTAGGCGTTTCAGTGATAGTAACCTTGCCAGATGCTGCCGTGACGATGTGAGTATTAAAGACACCGTCAACTCGTTTAAGTCTGAAACATGTCGCCTCCAGACTAAACCCAAAACAAGGCGGCGGAAGATTGCGGTTGTTACGGCTCCAACCTTGGCCTTAAACAATGATCTTTATTTCCATCTAGACACTACTAGGTTCAAACAAAAACCGCCAGCTATCAACATTCGCCGTAAAATGAATCAACACACATCGAGCACATTGCTGACTGGTGAACGCAGACTTAATGACTCCTTATCCAACTTTACAGGCGCTGAAAGCAATACCGGACGTAACCTTGGAAAACCTTGTAGCTTTGTATTCTCTACAAAAGCGGAAGTTCACAATCCAGATGATAGTTTGAGTAATCCTTATAGAGAAATTATACCAAAAGTCGAATTCAAACATCTTCCAAGAGATTCGCAGCAAAATCCAAAACGACCTCGTCGGAGGAATGACGTAAAAAACTACGATTTATCTCGTTTTGTAGAAACGAAAGACAAAGTTACAAGTACAAAACGGGAAGGTGATGAAGAACTTCGGGATGAAATCACCATTGATTCTGACACAAACATTTGCAGATCCATGTCCACA
>NC_088360.1:97943301-98013301 GCF_034508935.2 Berghia stephanieae
AATTTTCTTGAGATTTGCATTTAAACTTTTGCATATAATATCAACATGTGAATTCATACCTAAATCGCTATCTAAAAATACGAAATTTCTAATTGTTTTAATTGATTTTATAGATTTGTCATTAATATCTAAGTTCATCATCGGGAAAGGATCATTGTTGTTTGCCTCACATAACATTACTTCTTTTTTTTTCATCATTAAATTTAAGTATATTTAAATCCATCACCAACACCATTTTCAAATGGTTTTTGTAAAAGAAAAATACCAGGAGTATTGCTTTTATACATTTGCGAAATCATCAGCATTAAAGTGGTAATTCATATCTTGATTTAAACAATTTTTAGACAGTGGTTGTGTATACATAAAAAAGTAATAGGCCTTAAGACAGATCCCTGGGGTACTCCATGCATCAAATAAAATTCATCTGAAAATTTACCATTTATTTCAACAGTTTGTGTTGTAAATCTAAGGTACGATTGAAACCATTCTAGTGCAGTGCCTCTGATTCCAAAATTAATGTTTAAAACATGAAGTAAAATGTCATGGTATATGGTGTCGAAAGCAGAGGAGAGATCTAACAGAGTTAACAAGCAGACATGTTTTTTGTCAATAAAGTTCAATATATCAGTATAGGCTTTGAAGACAGCTGTTTCTGTGGTATGTTCTGTTTTTTTAACGCTGACTTATAAATTTCGCTTAGATTGCTTAGTGTAACATGTTTTAAAATATTTTAAAAATTACTCTTTTAAGAATTTTTGATAGATAGGAAAGATTCGAAACCGGCCTATAATTTATATATTCATTCTGTTCAAGCGTTACTCAAAAGAAGTTGGAACTACACCAGTGTGGATGAGTTATTCACTATCATAGTTATAGTAAGCAATAAAACATCAAGGCAGTTTTTAAGTAATGAGGCTGGGATGGGCTCAAGATCACAGCATTTGGAAGGGCATCATTATTATTTATCAAATTTCTTCTTCTGTGGCTGGAGAAAGTTCATCTAATGCGTCTCCTTTGAATAGTTCGTATTTTTTTTTCTGCCGTCTTTTGGTCGAATCAGCAAGAATTGGATAGAGGTAATCTCTTCCTCAAAATAATTTTGCAAATTTATTGCAATTTTCCTCATCATTGTTGGCGTTCAGTATCTTTATAATTTATGTTTGCAGAGAAGTTGATTCGAAAGGCGGTATAACTCTTTACAACTGATGATGTTTTCGAATTTTAAATTGTAGAATTTTCTTTAGGAATACTGTATAATGGTAAAAGCATTGGTTTTGGTCCATTGATAAATTTCTTTATGAACATATAGACCTGTCTTTCTCCACAACCTCTCTGCATGTCTTTTATCTTTTTTGTTTGTTCCCATTTTAACATTTTCATTGAACCATTGAGCTTTTTTCCTATCAATAATGCGTCTAGTCTTTAAAGGAGCATGTTTATCAATAAGATCATTTACAATGTTGTTAAAATCAGCTTTATTTATTTCATTTTCAATATCTAACTTAATTGAATCCATATTTATTTCATTAATTTTTCTACTGTCCACCGTCTTTAATGGAGCACAACATTTAATAGGATTGATAAAAAATGAAGAGTCCTTTGTGATCTGAGATGGCAAGGTCAATAACTTAAGTATATTTGATTGGGGAATTGTGGTTAGGGGATGTGACCCAGTCTAAAAGGCTGCCAATTTTGTATGTAGGTTCATTTATATATTGAGCGAAATCATGGTCAAGAATTAAACGTCCCTAATTTGTCAACAGAAGATGATGTCGCTAAAACGTTGCAATTGAATTCTCCAGTCAAAATAAAATTTGATTTTTTTTAAGCTTCAGTTCTGACAGCATTTGATTAATTCTTCAATAAATAGTTTAGCTGATATATTTTGAGGTCTATAAACATTTATAATTTGGCACGTTGTTGATCTTCTTTTAAGACTAACGGATGCATTGTATTGTATTGACCCGAGAGTCAGAAAGACCAAGTCTACAAGGTCTCTCTTTGAGGTCAATAAATGACCGCTTTCGGTAAAAGGGCGTATTATAACACCATTCATATTTAAGAAAATTTATAAAATGCAAATGGATCAGAACTAAATGGAATATAATACTGTTTACTATCGGTTTGCATACCAGATCATCAATAGACACATAGATAATCACGCCTCTCGGTCAGTCGTCATAATGTAAACAATGGCAGTGAACATAGTAAACAACACCGTTTTTACTATCGGTGGTATGTGTCTAAGTAAAATTCCCACTGTTCTACCGCTTGATCAATAGAACCAACGCAGAAAACTACATGTGTAAACTTAAACGTTTATATTATATTGATCGAGAAAACCGTGTGATAACAATCACCCATTTGGCGGTATAAAAACAATAACAATGATCAGAGAAAGGTCGATTTCACTATTTTTGTCCAGGCACGTTTGAAGGCGTGACATAAATTCCATGTTTTGATTGGTCAAACATCTACTGGTTAATTGGTCAGGTAACACTATATATATCTGACCCCTATTTCAATCGAAAGAAAGAAGACGAGGGTGTTCTAATTAATTTTCCACCTCGGTTATCAGGTGTGTTGTTTTGATACCATTAACCGCCATGTTATCATTTCGTGTGGCGGGAAGTTTATAAAAAAACTTGGATTGCGGTTGTGTATGAAACGAAAACATGTCCTAATCATGTTCTCGTTGTCATTGTCACTGTCACTGTTTTGTCCTTTCCAAAGAAAAGGAATTTGGTTCTGCTTTACATATTCATGGAGGGCGAAATGACGGAATGTTTGAAGCATTGCACTTTGAATTGAAAAGTCGCAGGTTCGAGTCCCGATTCAGGCACTCTCGTATGTTTCCCTAGGCAAGATTATATCAACCCAACAATACGCTTCAACAGTCGTAACGTCACTTCCCTCCTAATGACGCATGGTAACTAAGTAACTGGCTCTAAACTATCGGAACAATGGCGGACGCCCTTATGGAATATTTCTCCGACGAGCATAAAAGCGTATCCAGGGGAAAAAAAAAACAACATTACAAATCTGATCATGTTTTGACTTTTACACATTCTGATCACAACACATATGAAAAGTTCTAGCCAGCATGAAGAATAAAAAGTAGAGATTTTCTTTGTTTAGAACCACGATGGTCGCCGTTGCTGTGTGACATGACATCAGACTATTGAATCCAATTAGCTTACTTTTCATCAACACGGGTGGTTCCTGTTGACATCAGAAGTTTATTTACTTTTTTTTTGTTTTGATGGATTATCCATATTCTTTCGTGGAATAACTTGGCAATGGCATCTTACGATGCTGCGCGTATGGCGTTATATCTTTTTTTTTTTTCTCTCTTTCGTATGTATTTATGATTGTATATGTGACAAACTGAGTCAACCCAGTATTATTCTGGAATGAACCAGCTGAATAAAATTGAATTTAATGCTAAAACTACCCGAACCAGGATATTTTAAGTTGTGAAAGATTTGCAATAGATAATGTGCGCTTGTCTAAGAAACTCACAACATTGCCATCCGGAAATATAACAAATCTAACAGACCCAGCTACCCAATCCCAAGACGGACAGGGAATTCGGGTTTTAAAAAAAATTCGACCTCACCTGGGATCGATCCTAATCTCTCTGCGTGTTAACGAGTATTCTACCAACTGAGCTATCAGAACCCACTTGTACTACGCACTTTGGCAGTATTAGTCGCCTTTCCCATACTACTATCAGAACATGAGAAAATCAACAGACCATCGAAGCTGGCCATCTAAAATCTAAACGGACAAGAATTGGACAAACACCATATTGTGTCTCCGTCCACGATTCTGTTGACATGGCTGCTATGCTATGAAAAAACACGGTTTCAAAATTTGAACCAGACAAAAAAAAGTTTTCCTTCAAATATCATATAAAACAAAAAATGACCCATTACCACGTCAAGATCTCTCAAACCTGGGGCTTCCTTTAAAACTCAATTGACATCTAAGATTTGAGAGTTTTTCACAAGATGATGGTGGTTTTGATAGATCGATATTTGAAGGACGAGTTTTCTGGCCAAAATTTAAAGAAAATGTTTTTATTGTTTTTTTTTTGTTTTTTTTTTTTCCGAGTAAGGCAGACTAGCCAGGACATGTCCCATTTGTTGACATTGGATACCGGATCGGCGGCCATGTTGACTCAAAGTGTCTTCCGCTTTCATCCGCCCACCACAATCGCCAATGTTACTCCAGGGATGAATCGGACTATGTAATGCAAAACGTTCAGCACACAGAGACAATCTCTGTTTATTTTCTTTCCTTGCAGTATTTCTCCTCGCCTTGCACTGGCGGTGCAAGATTAATTCTGGGCATGTAGTCGGTAATCTTTACTGTCACAGAATATGAGATATGAAAACTTGAGTTGTCACTGAAGTGGAAAATTCGGTCACTCTTTTTTTTTTTTTTTCCACAAGACAAACAAACGTGTGGGCGTTTCCAACCACCCCCCCCCCCCCACCAAAAAAAAAAAAAAAAAGAAAAAGAAAAAGAAAAAAAAGAGAGAAATGGTCCTTTAGAGCCATTGGGACTATGGAGCCGGAGTTTATCCCATTTTGTTTTTATAGCATGAAACAGACAATAGCGATTGTTTGCTAACCTATAGATAGGACGCTAGTCTACCGCAAAGTACTTTTCGCAGGATCTAGTTGACCCAGCTACTCAATCACTTCTTGGAGGACAGTTTTACCCCCTTAACGCGGGATGTTATATCTTTCAAATAATCCTATTAGACACAGCTCTCGTAAGCTGACATCGCTTGACACTTTCCAAAAATTACATCGCCTATCTATATAAGGCGACGACGAACACCAAAAGAAAATGAATCTCGAGTTGCGTTTTATAGGGAATGAGATTAGCGGAAGAGTAGCGTCCCTTGATTGGACGTCACCTTACAGAGAGAACGTCAAAATGGTTTTGCGCATGCGTCTCTCTCTCGTCCTCGCATGACGTTCTCTCTCTAATATCTTTTCCGCTCGTGACTTCCAATCAAGGGACGCTACTCTTCCGCTAATCTCATTCCCTATAATTAATTAAACACCATTTGTCTCATTGAACACTAAAAGTTACAACACATTTTTCACTATCTGTCTTATTATAGTGATCTTTGCCGTGTATTGGAGCGTAATTTTTCGAGAGCTACGACTTTACGAAGTCAACAGTGATATTAACCAGTTTTCTTCCGTACTCTGAAAAAACTTGTATTTAAAAATTTGGCAAGAAAACTCGTTCTTCATAATATTGATCAATTTAAGTTACCCTCATCTTGGCAAAAAACAAAGAAACAAAACAAAACAAAAACAACAAACAAACAAAAAACACCTCTCAAAATTGAGACTTCGGCTGATAAAGTCATTTCGATTTTATTTAAATCTCTTAATTCATCTCCAAGGTGAAATTTATCTTTAGGGTCTATTCCAAGGGGCCAAAAATTGAGCTTTATATAGAGTAATATCCACTAAATGTGCTCAAAGCGCTTTACAAGGGGTCCCTTGTCAACAGCAACATTTAACAAGTAGGACGGGACATGCCGCCTGTTCGGCGATATTACAATTTTTCGGACAAAGACAACGCTGTTAACGGCCAGGTACTTATTTTACACCTGAGTATGGTGAGAGAATGTGAGTAAAGAGCCTTTTCCAAGGACTCAATTATGCGCCGAGCGCGAGGCTCCAACCCAGGACCTTCCGATCCGAAAGCGAGTGTCATACCACAAGACCACATAGCCACAGAAGGGAAGACTGGATTAACTCAGGCGTCAGTCGCAGTTCAGCGCAGCAGCAAGGTAAATCAAGGCCACACAACCCGGCAGGTAGTCGAACTCAGTAACTTTCGAGTACTACGCAAAGACCATATCGCTGAGGCACGCTACCCCTTTAACGAGATAAAGTCATTATTTCGATGTATATATATATATATCATTTATGACAACCCACCCCCCTTTAACTTGTTTGTTTGAAGTAGTATTGATTACAAAACCTTTTTGGAATATGCAATCGGATATGGTTCTTGTAGAGATAGAGAAAAATTAACAGTGCTTAAGAGTTGACACCCATGAAAAGGTGTGCTAAGTATTTATATAGAATATGCAACCTTATATCTAACATTTTTTCTCCATTGTGTAAATACCGGCTTGTCAGATTCATTCATAAAACGTTAAAAGTTTACACATCATTATGGGCGGCCACTTAAAAGTTAAATAGTGTCTTGATACCTGATATGTTAGATCCCAAAGTAGTTTTTATTTTCAATAGGGAATAAGATTAGCCGAAGAGTAGAGTCCCTTGATTGGACGTCACCCATAGTCTGTGACGTCACCGGCGGAAAAGTTATTAGAGAGAGAACGTCATGTTGGTTGTGCGCATGCGTCTCTCGTCTTCGCGGAAGCGGAAGCGCACAACCAACATGACGTTCTCTCTCTAATAACTTTTCCGCCGGTGACGTCACAGACTATGGGCGACGTCCAATCAAGGGACGCTACTCTTCCGCTAATCTCATTCCCTATATGGAAAATGAGTTTATAAATTTGATTAGTGACGCACCATCTCAAAACATTCAATGTCAGAATAATTTGGGATTTTTCTAGGCTAGATTATTGTAATTGGTTTGCGCAAAAATACCCACATGCGTAGGACTCCAGGTGCATAACATCAACAGCAGGACAAACACGAGTCTCTCTCTCTCTCTCTCTCTCTCTCTCTCTCTCTCCTCTCTCTCCTCTCTCTCTCTCTTTCCCTCTCTCTCTCTCTCTCTCTCTCTCTCTCTCTCTCTCTCTCTCACACACACACACACACGCACACACACATCTGAAAAACAATTGAAGTAAAATTATTTCTGATACTTTAAAAATTTCACACACTATATGTGACTTTCTTACAATCAGTTGCAACTCACTCCAGATTTTGGTGCCGAAAGAAGAGAAGATACATTCACCAACTTTCAGATTTTTTCGAGGCGTGTTTCGGGCATAGTTGTCGCTTCATAGAAGGTTCTTCTTCGGCTAGTAGAGATGAATAAATCCCATGAGGTATTTGTTACGATGTGATTATGTGAGCATTTAAGAGAACTGGTGCGGGTCTATATTTAACTGTAGACAATATGTAACTCGACAAGTGGTGGTGACGCTTCACGACGGAGATTTCTTTCTCTCTTGGCATTGTTCTTCATTGTTTATCACAATCTGGAGCCTTCTTAGTGCGGCTATGTGGTCTAGTGGTATGACACTCGCTTTCGGGGCGGAAGGTCCTGGGTTCGAGCGTCGCTCGGCGCATAATTGAGTCACTGGTAAAGGCTCTTTACTCACATTCTCTCACCATACTCAGGTGTAAAATGACAACCTGGCCGTCAACAGAGTTGTCCCTAACCGAAAATAATTATAACATCACGCGTGTCTTGTCCTGTCTTGTTCTAGATGTTAAATGTTGCAGTTGGACAGGGGCCCATTGTAAAGCGATTTGAGCACGTTTAGTGGATATTGCGAAGCTCATTTTTTTCTGAGCCGTTGATCCTAACAACACGGCATTGCAATAATCAAGTTTTGACAACACGGCAGATGTAACTAGCCTCTTGGTGGAGCTGTCGTTAAAAACGTCCATATAGATTTTATCCGTCTAAGATCGAGTCGGAGTGCTCTCTTTAACAAGAAATGAAGTGAGTAGGAAAGTGCCAGAAGACAACAGAGAATAAAAACTTCGCGGCGGCAATGGGGCCTCGAACCCGCGAACTTACTGGTACGACAACTCTGCCTGGCCGTGGAAATCGTGACTCTACCGTATGAGCTATCCACGACACCCCCCCCCCCCCCAAAAAAAAAAATAAAAAAATAAAAAAAAGTCGCTTCAAATTCTAGTCTATCGAGAGGCAGTTCTTCCCGACTTTTGAGTGCTCTCTGTATAGCACTGATATGGTTACCCAATGTAAGTTCGGAATCCAAAATGACTCGAAGATCTGTTTTACCCTATTTTTGAAAGTCTCGATGTTGTAGTTATCAACTACAAAAGATTTAGGGTCCAGTTTTCACATGTGATTTTTGTTTCCGATTGTTCAGACTTCCGTTTTATCACAATTTACGTTCGGTTTGTTTGAGACCATCCATTCTTTTATATCATCAAATCATTTTTCAGTGCATTCAACTTTAAATTCGTTGCTATTTCACGGCATAATATGGGTTTCACAAAAAGGTTATTCTAAAAAGTGTTGATAATATATCATTTCTTCTGACGGTTGGTAAACACAAAGAACAAAATTAGCCTTTCTTGTTAATCTCTATTCGTAATCGTGGAAAATAAGTACAATGTCTTGCAATGCAAAAAAAAAAAAAAAAAAAAAAAAAAAAAAAAAAAAAAAAAAAAAAAAAAAAAAAAAAACAACCCCAAAGTCACTTTTCCGATTTCCGATCCATCCCGACATTATACCATTTTGTGACCGTGGACCACATATCTAATATGCATGGCCATTTATTGACCTTTAAACTGACCTTTCGTGATCTGGCTAGTTCGGCGCCATAATAACAGATTGATGCAATATGTTACAATTACATTTGCGTTCTTAAAGAGTTATTATTAAATGAGTGTTAAAATTCTGCACCTAATAATCCCCACAATCACATTCAAAAGACATAATATTAATGATACGTCAGAAGATACACAGAGCTGCCAACTCAAAATTATATTTAAAAAATCCCAGACAAGTTAGAGTCAAAGTTTCCGCCCCAAAACAGTATTATGTCGGCATAAATCATATCAGGTCGTGTCGAGGAGTGAATCTCAAGTCAAAATGATACCGAAAAATATTAATTGTTTAGTCAGTCTATCCCAACGTAAGAATAAACAATGATTGTTTTTCTTCTTATACACCACATTACTTGATGATCAAAATCTCGTATTTTTTTGGGTTTTTTTCATTTCGGGGGGGGGGGGGGGGGGGGGGGGGGGGGGGGGAGGGTATTTTTTTTTTTTTGGTTTCTTTTTTTTTTTGGTTTCTTTTTTTTTTTTAAATTTACCACAAATGCTATTCTATGCATCAAAATCACCCCGATATAATATACTATTTTGAAATGGTCGGTCACATATTATTCTTATTTTGTCACATATCACACATCAATCCGATATATTATTATGTTGGGCTGAATCTTGAACCAAACTACGAATGTGAATTTAACGCTTAAACAAGCTTAGAAGTATGGTTTATTTATTTATTTGTTTATTTGTTTATGTATGTATTTATTTATTTAGTAGGTCAACATTGAAAATGAGAGGTTTTTCAAAAAGATTTAACGAGCTCGGGTGACATTGCAACTTGGATAATCTAGGTATCGAATGGGAGGTAAAGATTGTACTTGTGAAAAGCTGAACAACTGATGACACTTGGTCATCATCATCATCATATCATCATCATATCATCATCATCATCATCATCATCATCATCATCATCATCATCATCATCATCATCATCATCATCATCATCATCATCATTATCATTATACGCCACCACCGCCATAATTACCACAACCACCACCTCAATTATCATCATTTTCCTCCTCCTCTTCCTCCTCCTCCTCCTCCTCCTTCTCCTCACCATCATCATCATCATCATCATCATCATCATCATCGTCATCAACATCATCATCATCATCATCATCATCATCATCATCATCATCGTCATCATAATCATCATCATCATCATCATCATCATCGTCATCATAATCAGCATCATCACCATCATCATCATCATCTCCAACGAATTGAAATTGGCAACCCCCGTTGACCAGTCAAAGGTTCACAACATAATCCAGGGGGATTAACTGAGGAATTCTCCCATGCATAAGATGTCTTCTCTCCCTTGACACCACGTGACTGTGACGTCATGAAGATGGACGATGGAGGGATTTTGTTGTCAAGGAACTTGTAAAGCATAGTTTGTATTCCACTATAGCAACACGAAAACATTAAATTAGTGACACGCTACATACCGTACATGTCCTTTTATTCACCGTCCCACCCACGTAGAAAAACAAAGGAAAAAAAAACGCGACCTACCGCCTCAAAATGGTATTTCGTCGGCATGATCTCAACTTTTTCTTGGGCAATATCCACATATTGTGCTCAAAGCTCTTTACATCCCTAGCTAACAAAAGCGATATTACAAAAATATTATATTGTCCCCACTGAGACAATGCTGTTAACGGTCAGGTACTCATTTTACACCAGAGTACAGTGACAAAATGTGACAAAAGAGACTCTTACAAAGACTTGAATATGCTGAACGTGAACGGGACTTGAATTCTGGACTTTGAAATGGTAACATGATTCTATAACACGAGATAATAATGTGAGTTAAAAGCCCTATCCAATAACACATCAGTAGGTTCAGAATTAAATACACCCACGATCACAGTCACGGTCCTGTCACTCACTGATCACGCTTAACATTGCTTGACTCGTTTGACAAGACGAGACACCTATAATCGGAGATCCACCTACAGAACACACGACACGTCTTGATGGGTGTTCTGTGTGACAATCGGTTTCGCCCATTTCCCCTTATTAGCCTTATTGTATTCAACACATGCCATAAAACACAACATCACAAAACAAAACAAAACGGTGTGTTTAAATTGGTCACGAAGTAAATTGCCACCAATCGCCTCAAAACGGTATTTTGTCGTGGTGATTAGAATGTTGAAAAATTGAATTTATAGTCAGAAAATTTCAAATTGGATATAGTTTGCATCTTTTCTTGAAGCGGTTGTGTATAACTCTTTAAATGACAAAAATTAAAAATTTGATATTTCTGTTAATTTTAACATCATATTAATTCTTTTCAGAACAAATGCCACCGCGGAATAAAACCAATTTTGATGTGGTGGGTCAGAATTTTGAATTTTAAATGTTTAACGACACAAACAATACGAAACAAAAAGCAGAATGAAACAAAATTACGGAGGCTTTCATTTCCATTCTGAATAAAAGAATCATTTTACCCATTTCTTGACATTCGTTTGATAATGATTAATAATAATAATCGAGTTGTTTATGTTAAGGATTTCTAATACGTTTTGAGTGGGGATTTCATTCAAGTGAGTTCGCATAGGAGCCAAACAAAACTTGTTAAATAATGTCTCGTGAACGGACTAAACCAAGCGATACGGGTACGTAACCATCGGGAGGGTAAGCTGGATAGATTTGATTCCATAATTACTGACATATCAACAACACAGTCCCTGCGTGACGTCGGTAAATGACGTGTCATTGCCAGGAAGATTGGTGTGGTTCCTTTGTGATTTCCTTGAGGAAGGTACAAGGTGTCAATTAGAATTCTGGCTTCGATGGTGGCTTTATTAGAGATGTTGAGATGGTGGTGGTTACAGTGGTGGTGGAGGAGGGAGTTTGATCTCTGTGTGGGCTGTGGGGATTGAGGAGGTTTCGGGGAGGAGTAAAAGAAGGAGGAAGAGGAGGAGTAGTAGGAGAAGGAGGAGGAGAAGCGGCAGTAGCAGCACGAGGGATAGAAGAAGGCGGTTGAGGAGGAGGAGGAGGAGGAGGAGGAGGCGTAGGAGAAATTTTCGTAGAAGTAGTAGTAGTAGTAGTAGTAGTAGTAGTAGTAGTAGTAGTAGTAGTAGTAGTAGTAGTGGTGGTAGTAGTAGTAGTAGTAGTAGTAGTAGTAGTAGTAGTAGTAGGTGGCAGTAGTAGTAGTAGTAGTAGTAGTAGTAGTAGTAGTAGTAGTAGTTATAGTAGTGGTAGTAGTAGTAGTAGTAGTAGTAGTAGTAGTAGTAGTAGTAGTAGTAGTTAGTAGTAGTTAATAGTAGTGGTAGTAGTAGTAGTAGTAGTAGTAGTTAGTAGTAGTAGTAGTAGTAGTAGTAGTAGTAGTAGTAGTAGTAGTAGTAGTAGTAGTAGTAGTAGTAGTAGTAGTAGTATAGTAGTTAGTAGTAGTAGTAGTAGTAGTAGTAGTAGTAGTAGTAGTAGTAGTGTAGTAGTAGTAGTAGTAGTAGTAGTGAGTAGTAGTAGTAAGTAGTAGTAGTATAGTTGAGTAGTAGTAGTAGTAGTAGTAGTAGTAGTAGTAGTAGTGTAGTAGTAGTAGTAGTAGTAGTATAGTAGAGTTGTAGTAATAGAATCGTATTGTTAGTTGTGTAGGTAGTGTTGTTAGTAGTTACTGTGTGTTGTAGTGGTGTGTGTTGTGTGGTAGAAGAGATGAGGATAGACGTAATAGTAGGTAATAGGAGAGATGGAGGACGTAGTAGTAGAGTAGAGAGAAGTAGTAAGTAGAGTAGTAGAAGAAAGAGAAGAAGAAGTAAGAAGTATAGAAGTAGTAGAAGGAAGAAGAGAGAAGTAGGAGAGTAGAGAAGTGTAGAGAAGAGAGAGAAGAGTAGAAGAGAGAGTAGAAAGAGAAGGAGAAAGAAATCGAAGAAGAAGTAGAAGAAGAGAAGGAAGGAGAAGAGAAGATGGAGAAGAGAAGGAGAGAAGGAAGAAGAATAAGAGGAAAGGAGGAGGGAGGGAGGAGAGAAGGAGGAGAGAAGGAGAAGAGAAGGAGGAGGAGAGAGAGAAGAGAGAAGAAGAGAAGAAGAAGAAGAAGAAGAAGAAGAAGAAGAAGAAGAAGAAGAAGAAGAAGAAGAAGAAGAAAGAAGAAGAAGAGAGAGAAGAGAGAGAAGATGGGATGGAGGAGGGGAGGATGAGATGATGATGATGAGATGAGGATGAGAAGAGGAGAGAAGAAGAGAAGGAGGAGGACGAGATGAGGAGGTGTTTTATGGAACTACGAAAACCTTGTATTTATTCTTCATTTAATTGACAATTTTGACACCAAACTTAGTTGTTTTCACCTTATTGATTATGACTTAATACAATATCGACATTGAAGAATACATTCAATCTCCGTCATTGCATTCAAATCCCAATTTGCATTTCTCGATATTTATTCGTTAACACTTTTGGGGTCCTCGACCTCACGCGGGCACTTATGTTACGGTCTGATAATCCCAATTTCTTATTGGGATCATTATTGTTTGGAAATTCAAAATATCACCAAATATTGCCATTACTCATTTAATTCCCATAATGGGTTCGGATGTAAGACCCACTAATTTACATGGTCGATCATGACATATAATGTTTTTATGGGTCCATATTATATTAAATTCAATAATATAAATAATAGTATAAATAATTAAAATAATAATTATAAAAATAATATTAATTATATAATAAAAATGATGATAATAATAATTAATAATAAATATAATAATACGATATAATAATAATAATAATAATAATAATAATAATAATAATAATAATAATAATAATAATAATAATAATAATAATAATAATAATAATAATAATAATAATAATATAATAATAATAATAATGATAATGATGATAATAATAATAATAATAATAATAATAATAATATAATAATAATAATAATAATAATAATAATAATATAATAATAATAATAATTAATAATAATAATAATAATAATAATAATAATAATAATAATAATAATAATAATAATAATAATTTAATAGATTATAAGAATAACACAAAAAGACAATGAAATCTCACATAACATAAACTATGAAAACCTCCCTGAATGCATAAAATCAACCTCACCTGTAAAGGGTTAAATTCTCTGCCCTATCACTTCGACCACCCACCGAATATAAACCATTATAATCTTCACCCCAAATACCTCTTTCAATTCTGTTTCAAATTCAGTGTAGTCTACGAATCTATCGTGCTCTGAGAATAAAGGTTTCTAAAATTTTGGCCAGAAAACTCGTCCTTCAAATGTCAATAGATAAAACTATCTTCCTCTTGTCAAAAACTCCCAAACCTGGAACTTACTAGATAACGTCATTAAGTTTGAGAATTTTTGAAAACACGAGGGTCATTTTATTTGATCGATATATTTGAAGGAAGAGTTTTCTGGCCAAAATTTTTAAACCGTATTTTTATTTTTCAGAGTTTAGCAATATTAAAGTCTCTTTCTTTCGCCACAGTAAAAAGAAAGATAAAAAAATCCCATTCTTATCACTATATTTTCTAAACATTCGTATCCCGCAACTAAAATCATCACATGGCCCACAACTTAAATAATCTCCCGCTGTTTTCTCGGTGGGATTTCACCGTGCCTTTGTTTATTCTGCGCATGCGTCGATAGAGGGCGTTCTAAGTTTCGCTGGGTTACCGCCCACATATTTTTACGTTATGACCATAATTTGTAATCGCACATGCATTATCTATCTATCTATCTATCTTTCTACTATCTATCTATCTATCTATCTATCTATCTATCTATCTATCTATCTATCTATCTATCTATCTATCTATCTATCTATTTATCTATTCATTTATCTATCAATCCATCCATCCATTCATCTATCTATCTATCTATTTATCTATCTATCTATCTATCTATCTATCTATCTATCTATCTATCTATCTATCTTCCTATCTATAAAACCATCCATCCATCCATCCATCCATTCATCCATCTATCTATCTATCTATCCCTCTATCTATCCATATCTACCATCTTATCTATCTATCTATCTATCTATCTATCTATCTATCTATCTATCTATCTATCTATCTATCTCTCTCTCTCTATCTCTCTCTCTCTCTCTCTCTCTCTCTCTCTCTTATATATATATATATATATATATATATATATATATATATATATATCCATCCAACCATCCATTCATCTACCTATCTATCTATCCATCCATCCATCCATCCATCCATTCATCTATCTATATATCTATCAATATCTATCATCCTATCTATCTATCCATCAATCTATCTATCTATCTATCTATCTATCTATCTATCTATCTATCTATCTATCTATCTATCTATCTATCCATATCTATCATCTTATCTATCTATCCATCTATCTATCCATCCATATATCATCCATCCATTCATCTATCTATCCATCTATCTATCTATCCATCCATCCATCCATCTATCCATCCATCTATCTATCTATCTATCCATCTATCTATCTATCTATCTATCTATCCATCTATCCATCCATCCACCCATCTATATATCTATCTATCTCTCTATCTATCTATCCATCCATCCATCCATCTATCTATCTATCAATCTATCTATCTATCTTTCTATCTATCCATCCATCCATCCATCCATCCATCCATCCATCCATCCATCTATCTATCCATCCATCTATCTATCCATCCATCTATCTATCCATCTATCTATCCATCCATTCATCCATCCATCTATCTATCTATCCATCCATCCATCCATCTATCAATCTATCTATCTGCTATCTATCATCCTATCTATCTATCTATCTATCTATCTATCTATCTATCTATCTATCTATCTATCTATCTATCTATCTATCTATCTATCTATCTATCAAGTTTAAATCGCGCAATAACAGGTCATCAACCAACTACCACATTTTGAATTGACCTTTAAATTGAGCTTTTATATAGCGCAATATCCACTAAATGTGTTCAAAGCGCTTTACAAGGGGTCCCTGGCCAACAGCAACATTTAACATGTAGGACGGGTCATGAGGCCTGTTAGGCGAAGTTACAATTTTTTCAGACAGATACAACGCTGTAAACCAGGTACTCATTTTACACCTGAGTACGGTGAGAGAATGTGAGTTAAGAGCCTTCTCCAAATACTCAACTATGCGCCGAGCGCGAGGCTCGAACCCAGGACCTTCGGATCCGAAAGCGAGTGTCATGCCACTAGACAACACTAGGATGTTATCACGCCGAGATAATTACAATTTTTTTTCAGTCAACAAATGTAAAACAATGCCTGGTACCTATCTTAACTTGAGTTTGGTGAGAAAATATCAGTAAAGAGCCCTCTTCGAAGACTAATCTTTTGGACGCCTACATCGAGACTCAACCCAGAGACCAACTGGCCAGCAGTTGATTGTTTTGTCACACTTCCACAGAACTGCACAAAGGAGAAAAATTCACCGAAAAATTAAATCCATTATTCCATTGTCCCTTAATAAGTGTCAGTAACAAAAATGCTCATACTACTACTACTACTACTACTACTACTACTACTACTACTACTACTACTACTACTACTACTACTACTACTATACTACTACTACTATAATATACTACTGATAATAATATAATAATATATAATATATAATAATAATAATAATAATAATAATAATAATAATAATGATGATGATATAATAATAATAATAATAATAATAATAATAATAATAATAATAATATAATTAATAATAATAATAATAATAAATAATAATAATATATAATAATAATAATAATAATAATAATAATAATAATAATAATAATAATAATAATAATAATAATAATAATAATAATAATAATAAAATAAATATACAAATAAATACGAACTTTCACATAGAGCATTACTATAGATTTATCATGCAAAATTATGTTTCATTCTCCCACGAGGCCACACTTGGAAGTGCACTTCCATTTCATCCAGCTCCAGTCACCTGTAAGTGGTCCTTTTTCTACTTACACTCTTAAAATATTTGTCACAGAGTAGCATGGTTGTCCCACCTACTCTGTGGTATCCGTCATAGCGGAATAATAATAAAATAATAATGCTGAAAACTCCGAGACACCAGACTCTAAGCGCTTAAATTACAATTTACTTTGGCTGAAACATACTCATTCACACACACACAACCATACCCCCCCCCCCACACACACACACAGACACAGACACACAACACACAATAGAAACCAGGCAGACCTATCTTGCTTCTCATACCATCTACTAAAGACGAAACAGGTCTGTGTTTTAAGCGAACGTTTAAAAATAGACAAAGATTCTTTTTCACGAATGCTCTGTGGTAAGGCGCTCCAAACAGAGGGTCCGAAATGAGAAAAGGATCTCATTCCAGCATTTTTCCGTATTCGAGGGACAACTAGTTTGGTGGAATCATTGGCCGAACGTAAGGGGCGGGGCTTTGGATATCTTTCAATTATTTCCGAAACGTAGGACGGGGCAGTACCTTCAAGACAACGATACACTAAAACACAAACTTTGAATTTAATCCTTTTCTCAACAGGCAGCCAATGCAGGTCATGAAGCAGAGGTCTGGCAGAATCGCACCTACGCTTCAAGAATACTAGTCTGGGATACTCATTCCATTTAAAAATTAAATTTGTTTATGTGACCCCTCGCCTCTAAACGGTATTAAGTCGGGATGATTAAGATGCTGAAAATTAAATTTGTAGCCAGAAATATCAGACTTGCGTTGAGTTTATAAACTTTATTGAGGAGAATGAATATCATATTTCAGGTTGCTGAATACCAATCATTGATAATTTTGACCAGTTCACCTTTCATCTTACTTTTTAGCATATGGTTCATTCCGACATAATACCGCTTTGAATCGTTGGGTCACATATAGCCTTACCAAGGTCATAAACTCTGAACCAGAATCATCCCCGATCTCTGTTCTGTCACACATCCGGCCACTGATCACCCCTAACATCGCTTGACTTTAATGACACAACGAGACATCATCTTACCACGGAGCTAGGCTATACATAAAATTTCATAATCAACCATAAATTATTGGCGTGCCTGGTACGAATCATTCTATTAAACCGTGAAAAAGAAACTAAATAAGTGTTTAAAAGGCCTTTGAAAAACAGAAAACACATTTGTGACCCATCATCTCAAAACGGTGTTATGACGGAACGAATGATATGTTTAAAAGCCGAATTTAATGTTACATTGGTCAAAAATATAAATTGTTGGCATTAGCACCCTAAAATATGGTTGCCATTCTCCTCAATAAAACATATAAACTCAACACAAGTCTGATACTTCTGGCTATAAATTCAATTTTCAACATTTTAACAAACCCGACTTAATACCTTTTTGAGGCGAAGGGTCACATTTAAGGCACACTGTCTCAGAATGGTTTTATTCCGGGGATCGAGGTGTATATATATTAGCAGGTCTGATAGCCGAGCGCAACCACGGGCTTGATTTAAAATTGTTCTAATGGACAATATTTTTTCATTTGGTTTGAGAGTAGTTAGGTATTTCAATTAAAACAATGAGCCCATAACAAATTGATTGGGTGATAAGACCTGCAATATGTACACGTTGGTCGCAGTGGATTAGGCGGGGAAAAAAAAGTAGTTTTGATATGAAAGTGACTGTACCAGTTGACTTTTAGTTTTTGTCTCCATATTACTCGTAACTGTTATACTTGTAGGTCTGTGGTTCAAACGTACGGTCTCTCTCTCTCTCTCTCTCTCTCTCTCTCTCTCTCTCTCTCTCCCTCTCTCTCTCTCTCTCGCTCTCTCTCTCTCCATCTCTCTCTCGCTCTCTCGCTCTCTCTCTCTCCCTCTCTCTCTCTCTCTCTCTCCCTCTCTCTCTCTCTCTCTCTACATACATACATATATATTATATATATAGACACACACACACACAAATATATTATATATATATATATATATATATATATATATATATATATATATATATATATATATATATTATATGTATATAATATTATTAATATGAAACTTGGGATTGAGTTATCTTCATTATGGTGCTGAAATTACTATGTCTGGCATTGCATAAAACTAAAAATTCACATTTCTCATAATAATAATATTCCGGAATCCACTCTTCGGGGTCTGATTCATCCCCACGTAATGCGCCATTTTGAGACGATATGTCATACTCATACATCATGGTCATTTTTATTTCCCTTTTTACTTATTTAAACTTTAACCCATTATGATCACATTCAGTTCACATCTGTGTAGCTGGTGAAAATAAATGAACCCAGAGAATTCACCCTTTGCGACCTCCCGCAGTTTTATCCAGATCTTTCCTTTACAGAACACCCAACGACTTGTAAGGGAGATCACTCGAATTTTTTTTATTGAAAGCGACCTCCTCGACCCGGCATTCCATTCGTCCGTTCCACGGGAATTCCCGAGCATAATTTTCAACATTAACTTATTAAAATCAATATAGACACCGGCTTAGCACCTCACGGCCTTAATGGGTTGGCTTTATTCTAACATTTTAAAACGCACATCGCTGAAAATAAGATAAAGAACGTGTAAAATTCCTCATAAAATAGTAAAATGGCTCTATTATTTGTGCCGTGTGTTTTGGTTTAGTACCCTAACAACTTTCAGACGTTTCAATTCGGCTTTGACAGCCTGTCCATCTTGCACCAAATGAACGCGTGTAAAATACGTTCAGAAGAGGCAGATTCTCCTTGGGGCCTCGTCCAAATCCTTAAACAATCACATTCAACTCGTGAAATTTGATATCATTTCTTCAACACTCCGCAAAATTAACTCGACAACCAGACGGATAGGTTTTATTTGTGGGCCTCTTTCACCGGACGTGACGTTCACGGTGGGTTTAGCGTATCGGATATCCGGTAAGAGTCGGAGGAAGACGTATGGGTAATGAGGAGGGTGACAGAATCGGCCATTTTGGTGACGATGAAGGGGAGAGCATTCCGTCTTGATTGAGATAAGTCCTGGGCTATCAAATATCGGGGCCCCACTCAGATATATACCCTTTTAAAGCCTGTGGTAAAACGCCGTTAAAAGGGGGGATTGGGTGATAAATTAAATACCTAAATTTCCTGTTTGTTTTCCTGCCTTCAAGTTTATTTTTTATTCATTTCTTTTTTCTTTTTTATTTGGTGGTTGGGGGGGGGGGGGGGGGTAATTTTAAATGTTGTCACCTGGCTCTTATAATATGCGATCTTCGTCTTAGAATTATTTCAATACATGGTGCCCTGCCTCTCAATGTGGTATTTTGTTGGAGTGAACCAGATATATAAAACAAGTTAATTAAGAGATCCAATAAGTTGATTATAATATATTTTTTGGATTGTTTCTATTAACCAAAACTATTGATATTCTTGGGGGGTCCCGATAGCTCAGTTGGCAGAGCACTCGATTCACAAGCAAAGGGACCGAGATCGATCCCCGGTGCATGCAGTCGAGATTTTCTTCTGACCCCCGGTCGCCCAGCAGTGAATGGGTCAGCTGAGTCTGTTAGATTTTGCAGAAAGTACTTTGCGATAGACTAGCGTCCTCCTATCAAAATGTAAGCAAACACTTGCTATTGTCCGTTTCACGCTATAGAATCCGGGATAAACTCCTGCATCATGGGCCAAATGCCTTTGAGGGACTAGTAAAAAGTGTAATGATATTATTCTTTCTCATAAACGTAACAAATGTGACCCATCGTCTCAAAACGGTAGTATGTCGGAACGAACGATATGTTTAAAAGCCGAATTTAATGTTAAAACTGGTCAAAAATATAAAGTTTTGGCATTAGCACCCTAAAATATGATTGCCATTCTCCTCAATAAAACATATAAACTCAACACAAGTCTGATATTTCTGGCTATAAATTCAATTTTCAACATTTTAACAAACCCGATTTAATACCGTTTTGAGGCGAAGGGTCACAAATGTGATCTACCAGTAGCCCTACATTGGGATGAATGGGACTCTGAAAAGTGAATTAGAAAAAAACAACAAACAAACAACAAAAAGTGAGCTTTTATATAGGGCAAAATCCACTAAACGAGCTCAAAGCGTTTTACAAAGAGTCCATAACCAACAGTAACACGTAACATGAAGAGCGTGACATGACGCCTGCTGTCAGGCGATATTACATTTTTTTCCCGACAGAGACAATGCTGTTACATGGTCAGGTATTCATTTTACACCTGAGTACGGTGATAGAATGTGAGTAAAGAGTCTTTTCCAAAGACTCAACGATGCATCGAGCGAGGCTCGAACTCAGGACCTTCCGATCCACAAGCGAGTGTCAGACCACTAGACCACATAGCCGCATACGAGAATTTAGACCGAAAATTTGCTTAAAATTACGATCTTTCAAGGATTTTTTTTTAGCTATAGGAAATTCTGTTTACTTTCCACCACGAAAGAAAAGAAAAAGTAGTTCTTCCAAGCCTATGGAGCCGGGGTTTATCCCGGTTTCTATAGCGTGACACGGACAATAGCAATTGATTGCTATCTTTTGGATAGGACGCTGGTCTATCGCACAGTACTTTCCGCCAAATCTAAATAGACTCAGCTACCCATTTCATGATGGGTGGACAGTGGGTCAGAAAAGATCTAGACTGTACCCAGGATCAATTCTGTCCCTTTGTTTGTGAAGCGAGGGCTCTACTATCTATACAGCAGCTTATGGAGATCTGAAAAAGAATGTATGAAATAGTGCCAAACAAATCAATGAATAAAAATACAGGAACAAAACAAACAAAACAAAACAAAACAAAACCAAACCATCCAGATTGCCTCGATTGGGGATCGAACCCCAGATTTTATCACTTCGGCAGATGAGCAGTTCATTTTTTTAGCATCTAGATCACCCCCTGACATAAAACCGAATTGATTCGCAAAAGCTCACAACATCACACAATTCATTCAAACCACAAATAACACTGAGACATCATCAGTGCCCTGTCCAAATACTCTTTAATTCAGAAAAGTGAGTGGAGCAGGCACTTATGTTGGTAACAACAAGATATGAAGTGAGTAGAAAAGTGCCAGAAGACAATAGAGAATAAAAATTTTTTTCGCGGCGGTGGTGGGGTTTGAACCTGCGACCTTATTGGTACGACAACTCCGCCTGGCAGGTGAGAGCGTGGCTCTACCGTGTGAGCTATCCACGAACACAAAAATATTCGTTTCAAACCCAAAGTCATTTCTAGATCCCTCTCTCACCCACTTCTTGAGATCGCCGATTCGTTCGCCACCATCGCGAAGTAATTTTGACCAGCAGTTAAGCTTAATAGCCAATATTCTCATCACAATAGAAACGATTGAGACATTGAGTATGCTCCGGTGTATGGGGTGAATTTTTAATTCAGAAAAGTGAGTGGAGCAGGCACTCACTTTTCTGAATTAAAAATTCACCCCATACACCGGAGCATACTCAATGTCTCAATCGTTTCTATGTTATATGTTTGTGATGAGAATATTGGCTATTAAGCTTAACTGCTGGTCAAAATTACTTCGCGATGGTGGCGAACGAATCGGCGATCTCAAGAAGTGGGTGAGAGAGGGATCTAGAAATGACTTTGGGTTTGAAACGAATATTTTTGTGTTCGTGGATAGCTCACACGGTAGAGCCACGCTCTCACCTGCCAGGCGGAGTTGTCGTACCAATAAGGTCGCAGGTTCAAACCCCACCACCGCCGCGAAAAAATTTTTTATTCTCTATTGTCTTCTGGCACTTTTCTACTCACTTCATATCTTGTTGTTACCAACATAAGTGCCTGCTCCACTCACTTTTCTGAATTAAAAATTCACCCCATACACCGGAGCATACTCAATGTCTCAATCGTTTCTATGTTATATGTTTGTGATGAGAATATTGGCTATTAAGCTTAACTGCTGGTCTAAATTACTTCGCGATGGTGGCGAACGAATCGGCGATCTCAAGAAGTGGGTGAGAGAGGGATCTAGAAATGACTTTGGGTTTGAAACGAATATTTTTGTGTTCGTGGATAGCTCACACGGTAGAGCCACGCTCTCACCTGCCAGGCGGAGTTGTCGTACCAATAAGGTCGCAGGTTCAAACCCCACCACCGCCGCGAAAAATTTTTTTATTCTCTATTGTCTTCTGGCACTTTTCTACTCACTTCATATCTTGTTGTTACCAAATACTCTTTGCACTTCTTAAAAATAAAAAAAATAATATTTAAAATAAAATTCCCTTATTTCATCCCATAGGGGAAATCATTCTCCAGGGTCTATTCCAAGGGAAGAGTGGAATCACCCAGGCGTCCGCCGCAGTGCAGCGCCGCAAATTGAGATAGGGCGAGGTGAGGTGACTGACTTGCTCAAGGCCACACAGCGTAGCGGCGTGTGATCGAACTCGGTACATTCCGGGGACGAAGCTAAGACCGTACCGCTGAGCCATCAATCATGTGACTAAATTTGGTCGATAATACGTTCACTCAATACCATTACGGGGATTATGCAGCTTAGAAAAGAAGTCAAACTTGAATGGAGATTCGCCTCTTTTATTCAAAGTAAAACGAACTCATTGAACAAGTCACGCCCAGTTCCCAAGAAAGCGATAGTCTACCCCATGAGGCTCACATCCTTTATATCCTTTCATAAGAATTTCCACGAATAATGATTTTTTTTGTCGTTTTAAATTAAGTCTTCAGTCATTCTACTTTTTTTTTTTTTTTGTTCATTGAACAAAATTTCGACTTAGTGAAATTAGAAATTAGAACTAGAATCACCGTACCAGTAGAACAAAACCCATTGAGCAACCATTTCTATTCATTTCTATTCATCAATCAGTAAACAAATCTAAACTGCATACAATACGCTTCAACAGTCTTAACGTCACTTCCCCCGTAATGACGCATGGTAACTTAGTAACTGACTCTAAACTATCAGAAGAATGGCGGACGCCCTTATGAAATATTTCTCCGACGAGAATAAAAGCGTACCCAGAGGGGAAAAAAACCCCATTATAAATCTGATCATGTTTTGACTTTTACACATTCTGATCACAAGACATATTATGAAAAGTTCTAGCCAGCATGAAGAATAAAATGTAAAGATTTTCTTTGCTTAGAACCACAATGGCCGCCGTTGCTGGGCGACGTGACATCATACTATTGAATCCAATTTATAGAGCGCCAGTCTCCACCCAACGCATTCAACGACTCTTTACAAGACATAGGTAGCTCACATACGGATTTTAAGTAAATTAAATGTTCCAATTTTAAGAAAACTAAATGTTACAATTGTGGACGATATATTTATGCTATATATTCAGGTAAAATACTCACAACATCCGCAAGCCAGATATAACAATTTAGTGAAAACGAATCGTTAAAATCGCTATCTAAAAACAATAACAAAGAGTTCTATTAAACGACTTTGGTATAACCAGCAGAGTTCCTTAAATCATAAAAATAGAGCATTTAAAAAAACCCCAAAAACATAGCAAGTATTAACTTAAGGTCTTGTTATTATTTCTTATAAATTTTCAAATAATTCTGATGTCTACTTCTTTTTGAATTAGCGTAATGATTGTTTCCGTTTTCATTTTCTCACATCCTATGTCCTATAATATTATCTTAAACAGAGAAAATACATTCTGAATCTCAATCTGAATGTTACTCGAATTCGACTCAATAGGATTCAATAGTCAGATGTCACGACCGCCCAGCAACGAGCAGCTTGGTTTTTAACAAAGAAAATCGGTACCAACTTTTTATTCTTCATCCTGGCTAGAACTTTCTCACATGTCATGTGGTCAGAATGTATAATAGTCAAAAAACATGATCAGATTTTTAATGTTTTTCTCCTCTGAATACACTTTTATGCTCGTCATCAGAGCGTCCGTCATTGCTCCGATAGTTTAGAACCAGTTACAAAGTTACTATGCGTCATTACGAGGGAAGTGACGTCGCGACTGCTGAAGCCTATTCTGAGTATTTGTATTCGAGGGTGGAGAGAGCTGTTGAATGTGACGACCATTGTTGATGGTGTAGGCTGAAGAACTTTGATAATCTTCGCTTGAAAATGTCACATGATTCGGGAAGAGTGATCCAGTGTTCCAGTGCGGGGTACAAATGAATATTTGAAGAGGTTTGAGCTTGCAGTGGTCTTGTGGTATGACACTCGATTTCGGATCGGAAGGTCCTACGTTTGAGCCTCTCTCAGCTCATAGTTGAGTCCTTGGAAAAGGACTCTTTACTCAAATTCTCTCACCGTATTCAGGTATAAAATGAGTACCTGACCGTTAACAGCGTTGTCTCTGTCCGAAAAAAATTGTAATATCACCTAACAGGGTCATATCGTGACCTACATGTTAAATGTTGCTGCTGGTCAGGGACCCCCTGTAAAGCGCTTTGAGCATGTTTAGTGGATATCGCTCAATTTTAGTTTGAAGTGTTTTTGAGTGGGTTTTTCTTTTAGTATACCATCGCATCTAAACGTTGTCAGTTGTGTTATATGTGACCCATCACTTGTAGACAGTATTATGTCGCAGTGATTAGGATGCTGAATAATGATATTATACTAATTGTATAGATTGCATATCTGTGCTTAAAATAGATATTACATTATGTGATACAACTTTATTAATATTATTTCTTTTTTCTTTTTGAGTTATGGATGTCTTCACAATTCTGCCGTATTCTAACACTCGAAGTGTAACATTAGTTTAAGTTTAGAAAAAAAAAAAAAAAATTTTTTTAAACAAAAATCAACATCGCGCATGACGATAACACTAAAACATGTTTAACCTTAAACATGTATTGATGTCATGTGTCTAAGTAAAATATTCACAACATCTTCCCGCCAGATGAAGCAAATCAACATCCTAAACAAGTGTGTAACCTAATAGACGTCTGTCTGATCTTTATTTTGTCTGGATGAGACATTTTAGTGAGAAGTAATCCCGGAAATTACAGTCTAAAAATAATAACAAACATAACGGGAAATATGTGACCCATCGTCTCAAAACGGTACTATGTTGGATAGAACCAGATGCTTAAAAGCCGAATATAATGTAAAACTGGTCAAGTATATAAACTGTTGGCATTAGAAACTTGAAATATGGTATCCATTCTCCTCAATAAATCGTATAAACTTAACACAAGTCTGATACATCTGGCTATAAATTAAATTTTCAACATCTTAACCAACCCGACTTAATACCGTTTGGAGGCGAAGGTCACAAATAAGCAATTGCGAACAGGCAAATAAGTGTTTCAATTATTGTGGAAATTAACATATTTCGAGACGGTTACATAAACGATGAAAATCGGTCCAGTAGGAAAAGTCTTGAGGTGCCAGCAAATGAATCTGGCAACATATCCGAATAATAACCGATCATTATGCCCAAGTGACAGAAGACAAGCGGTAGAGTCACGCTCTCCCCGGCCAGGCGGAGTTGTCGTACCAGTAAGGTCAAGGGCTCAAACCCCCATCACCGCAGCGAAGTTTTTATTCTCTGTCGTCTTCTGACACTTTCCTACTCAATTCATCTCTTGTTATTATCAACATAAGTGCCTGCTCCACTCACTTTTCTGCAGTATGCCCTAGCAGACTTTATAACTGATAATTTTAGAGGGCAAGTGATAAGATGATCTTTTATTCATAAAAAGTTTTTAAGACAATCGTATTGGTGCTATGCATTTCGGTAAACAACTCATAACATCCACCAACCGGCTTTGTGGTCTTGTGGTATGACACTCGCTTTCGGATCGGAAGTTCCTGGGTTCGAGTCTCGCTCGCTCGGCGCATAGTTGAGTCATTGGAAAATACTCTTTACTCACATTCTCTCATCGTACTCAGGTGTAAAATGAGTACCTGACCGTTAACAGCGTTGTCTCTGTCCGAAAAAAATATTTGTTATATCGAATAACAGGCGTCAAGTCTCGTTCTACATGTTAAGTGTTGCTGTTGGTTAGGGACCCCTTGTAAAGCGCTCAGAGCATGTTTAGTTGACATTGCATTAAATAAAAGCTCAAAGCTCAAAGCTCAAAGCTCAAAGCTCAACCTACCAATACACAAAACATGTGTAACCTTAAACGTTTATAGATAGTATGCGCTTGGCTAAGAAGCTCAAACCATTGCCATCTGGAAGTATAACGGACCAACACACAAAACTATGGGTGACCATAAACTTTTATAGTCTGGATAATACAGTTTAATGAGAATCACTCTCAAACGCAGATGGCAAAATACAGTAACAAAGGCTTGAGTGACGTCATCTTCGTTCTATCTATAGATAGTTCGAAGATGAAGTCACTCAGGTCTTTGTTATTGTTTTTTGCCATTCGCGTTTATGAGTAATTCTAACTAAACTGTATTAACCTGACTATAAACGTTCATGGATACACACAGTTTTGTGTGTTGGTCCGTTATACTTCCGGATGGCAATGTTATGAGCTTCTTAGCCAAGCGCATAATATCTATAGATTGATATAATTTAGTAAGAACTACTTATAAAAAGGCGCTGGCTAAAAACAATAACAAAGACCTGAGTGACGTCAATTTTATTCTATCTATACCTATCAGTAAAAAGATAGTTCTATATAATATAATATATATTTTTAATTTGCCAGAAAATTCAGTGTTCATTGGCAAAAATTAAACATAGGCGGTACGTACGTAACAATTTGGCCCTCAACCCCATTTTTAAAAACTAGAAAAAAAAAAGAGAGAGAGAAAAAAGGGAAGAAAAAAAAAGATAATATTTTAAACATTGGCGGCACATATCAATTTTGGCCCTCAACAGCATTTTTTAAAAACTAGAAAAATTTAAAAATAGAAGAAAGGGAAGAATTATAAAATATAAAAAAAGAAGAGATAATATTTTAGCAATCCAGCTAATCAGACGCAATCGACAATATGTCCAAACGCACCCGCGCCGAGGGATGAAAAACTGCCGAAAATGACAACCTGATACATCATCCTCATCCTTTTTATTTTCCGTTGTCGTGAATTCCAAAGTATCTATGATGTTTGTCTAGGGACGAGTGAGTCATCGAAAAATGAGTACATGAATCACACGGGCTTACTTTGCTTTACTCTGAAAAAAAGAAAAAAGAAAAAAGAAAAACAAAAAACAAAACCTAACAAAAAAAAAAAAAAAAAAAAAAAAGAAACCAAAAAAACAAAAAAAAAAACAACCACAAACAAACCTCAAGCATATTCAATATTTGGCCGATCTTCTCCTCCTTCAAAGTATAGATAGTATGCACTTGGCTAAGAAGTTCACAACATTGCCATCCGGAAGTATAACGGACCAACACACAAAACTATGTGTAACCTTAAACTTTTATAGTCTGGTTCATACAGTTAAGTGAGAATTACTCACAAACGCGGATGGCAAAATACAATAACAAAGGCTTGAGTGACGTCATCTTCGTTCTATCTATATGGATGAAAAATGTAGTCCTTCAGAGCTATTCGGCCCCTGGAGCCGGAGTTTATCAGAGTTTCTATAGCGTGAAACGGACAATAGCAATTGCTTGCTATCCTCTGGATAAGACGATAGTCTATCGAAAATTACTTTATGCCAAATCTAACAGACTCACAGCTACCCATTCAATGCTGGGTGGACAGGGGGGGGGGGGGGTCCGAAAATAATGTCGACTCCACCCGGGATCGAGCTCAGCCCCTTTGCGTGTGAAGCGAGTGCTCTCTCAACTGAGCTATCAGGACCCCCTCATCTTATTAACTCACTCAACCCTAAAACAGCGTAGTTTACTAGGGTTACTGTTACCCTATGCCTATTCATTACATTTTTCTGAGACAAATTATAGGTGTAGTATCAATGCTAATGTTTTTAGCTTTGTTTCATGTTAATGATAGTTGAATAAGACTATCTATCTACGTGTTCATTTCTAATACATTTCTTCCAACTTTGAAAAGTAGCAAAAAGTTCTAGGATTGAGTGAGTTAAAAGCTCCCCAAAAAATGGGACTTCATTGAAGACCTTTTGTGAAGTCCCAAGTTTGAGAGTTTTTGACGAGATTATACTAACAAAAGAGTGGTAATGGAGAGGGAACAATACAGACAATGGACGTTTCGGGTACAACCCTTCGTCAGCACAACAATAAACAAATGAACGTGGAAAACACAATTTATTTTAAAAAATAAAAATAGGTGAGCAATCTTTTCAATTTTAGCGTGATGCGTGTTACGTATGAAGTGCTAAACCTCTCGTTTAGTGCACAGCTTCTATTTTGTATCTACATTTTGCGACAAAAAAATAATAGAATAGTTCATTTGACTCTAAATACCCATAGCGCTTGAAATGTTCGACGGATAGCAAAAGGCTTTGGCACAGTTATGAGGAAACACGTTGAAACAAATTCGACATATTTGTCAAATGTCAGTGCCCTCCCCTTTTTTAACTGACGACAATGATGACGTCGAGGATAATTTTTTTTAAAAAATCGCAATAGGAAAATTTTCACCATGTGATGTCACGTCGCCCAGCAACGGCGGCCATCGTGGTTCTAAACAAAGAAAATCGGTACATTTTATTCTTCATGCTGGCTAGAACTTTTCATATGTCTTGTGATCAGCATGTGGTAAAGTCAAAACATTATCAGATTTATAATTTTTTTTTCCCTCTGGATACGCTTTCATCAGGTCGTCCGCCACTGTTTAGAGCCAATTACTAAGTTACTATGCGTCATTACGAGGGAAGTGACGTCACGACTGTTGAAGCGTATGGATGTCATGCATAATAAATTGTGTGGAAAAGTAAAGATTGGTCATTTTATCGCTCTATAACGAAGGAATTGTAGAATCCCATGCATTTTCTGAAAGGCCAGATATTTATTTCTCTTTTAAAAGCACATGAGGTTATTAAAAGTGTTGTTGAGGGAATCCGACTGACGCGAAAGAAAGAAAGTAGAGCGTCAAAAATGATTATTCGGACCGATTGAACGCGGATTTCTTCTATCTCTCGCCAACCAAAACCTCTAATAGTTGCAATAAAAAGTAATATGTTATGTCGTTTTAAAGGGGAAGTATTGAAGTGTTTCACTGCAGTTTTTCAGGGATCGGTCCGTTTTAAAGATGAAAAACGAACAATCCCCTGAGTCGATTATCAGACAAAAATCAAAGCGCTTTAAGGACTTTTGGGCTACCAAATGTCTGACATGAGCAATGTAATTCCTACTCGTAGTCAAAGAATTAACAACCACTCACCGTAAAAGAGTTAACCACAACTCGCAGTCAAAGAGTTAACCACAACTCACAGTCAAAGAGTTAACCACAACTCGCAGTCAAAGAGTTAAACACAACTCGCAGTCAAAGAGTTAACCACAACTCGCACTCAAAGAGTTAACCACAACTCGCAGTCAAAGAGTTAACCACAACTCGCAGTCAAAGAGTTAACCACAACTCGCAGTCAAAGAGTTAACCACAACTCGCAGTCAAAGAGTTAATAACAACTCGCAGTCAAGAAGTTAACAGTTCCTTCTTTTTGGTCTTTCTTCCAGCCATTTATCCAATCTTATGTTTATTGATATTCTGTCACCGAGACATCTAAACAATCTGGGAATCGCACACAAGTTCAAAACAATTACACCCCCGACACAAAACAATTCTTCTCCAACCTCCTTGACAATTACAAACCAAAAACATCTCGGAAATCGTCATATAAACATATTTCTACTTTCAACAAATACTCAGAAAGTGCCCTCCCCTAAGGCCCACGCCATCATCCCATAAACAAGAACGATTCCTGCCATGTGCTCTGTGTTTACACGATTCACGCCACACAATGGGAAGCATAGAATCCACAAGGTTGTTGATTGCTTACGGCCAGACCGCTTAATTGGAACACAAAAGGGGCATTTGGATATTCCCATTATTCCGGGGCTCCCGGAATGCCGAGGTAAAAAAATAAAAACACAAAAAAATAAACAAGCAAATAAAAATAAACAAAAGAAAAAAAAAACAACCCAAAAAAAGGAAACAAAAAGTAAAACAAACCAAATAGAAAATAAAACAAAAACAAAAACAAAAACAAACAAACAAAGACAAACAAAAAGAAGTTTTATGTAGAGTAATTTCCATTACATATACCAAAACGTCCAAGCCAAAAACAACACTTAACAAGTTGGACAGAGATGTGAGGCCTTTTGAGACCCTGTTGTAATCTTTAAAAAAAACAAACAACACATACAACACAGTTTAGTACTAGGTACTCATTTAACACCCGAGTAAGGTGAAAGAATGTCAATGTTTAATACTCGGCTTTGCGTTGCCGACAATGAGGCTTGAACAAGGAAGCTTCAAGACATAATAGGCGTGACCCTTCGCCTCGAAACGTCATTAAGTCGGGTTGGTTAAGATATTAAAAATTGAATTCATAGCCAGAAATATCGGACTTGTGGTGAGTTTGTATGTTTTATTGAGGAGAATGGATACCGTATTGAAGGGTGCTAATGCCCACAATTTATATTTTTGACCAGTTTAACATTTAATTCGGCTTTTAAGCATCTGGTTCGTTCCGACATAATACTATTTTGAGACGATGGGTCACATATGGCAAGTGTCATTCAATACCTATTAGGCTAGTCAACTTGGTCGATCCGAACAGTACAGGCTTTGAACCAATGCTAATGGATGCGTTTTCAATGGTACACACGATCATCAGAAAGGGGAGTTAGTTGCATTTGTCTCAAATCAAAGGAATGTCCGAATTGGCATAACAAGGCTTCCGAATTGGAACACACAATGTCCGAATTCGGACAAGTGTCTGGGTCCCATAAATCGAGGCCAAATTATACACAAATGAAATGTGATAATGGACAAGTAAAACTTCAGCTTTATGTAGCTACTCCATACCGATTTTTCAAATCGTACACACAGCAAACGTCTTACCTGTTATTGAAAGCACCGTGTGCCACTATAATACCACATAGCCGTTTTGAGAAGGTGAGTCACATAATAATAACAGAAAGGCTTATAAACAAAAAAAAAAAAAAAAGAAAGATTTTGAAGAAGCAAAGGCAGGATATTTTCTATCAAACTTATACAAAACGAAAAATTATGCAGTGCATTCCAATGGTAATGACAATCCAAGATTGAAGATTAAGTAGTTGTGCTAATGTTGTCTTGTGGTATGACACTCGCTTTCGGATCGGAAAGTCCTGAGTTCGAGCCTCGCTACGCGCATAGTTCGAGTCCTTGGAAGATACTCTTTACTCACATTCTCTCACCGGTAAAGTGAGTTCCTGGCCGTTACAGCGTTGTCTCTGTCAGAAAAGAAGAAGTAGTAGAAGAGGAAGATTCGTTTTTGAGGGTTTTACGGCGCTTACAACACATTTAGGTCATATCAGCACCAGTAGAAAGGAAGAAAATCAATAATCATAAAATTAGAGAATTACAATTAAAGCACCCAAGTAAAGGTGAGACAAAGTATTGGTTGTTGTTTTTGTTTTGTTTTGAAGAGTTTGCAACACATTTAGGTCATATCAGCGCCAATGGAAATGGTTCAAATAGGGAACAGGTGTAGATTCCAAGGACACACTATCAGTGCACTTAGAGATCACCTAAAAGTCTCACCGTGACACCAGCACAAGTTCCCGCTAGGAAGAATACACTCAAATGTTTACAAATCATATGTTAAGAATTTTTAAACATAACAGTACCTAACAGAGAATTTTATATACATATATATATCCCAAAACTACAACAATACATTCCACTGTTTCCCTCCCAGCCAAGGAATCCGGCCATGGTCAGGACAAAACTATGTAATCTCATTCCAAGACAAAGACATAAGAGCAATTGGAAAACAGACACAGGGGGATAGAAACACAGCAAGTACCTCCCTGTCCGCCAGAAAATATTGGTTCAAATCAGAAACATATTATATAGATTGTTTGTTTACAAGGGTTTTACGGCGCTTGCAACACATTTAGGTTATATCAGCGCCAGTAAAAAGGAAGAAAATGGGATCTTAAAAAGTTCTAGAATTACAATTAAAGCACCCAAGAAAACGTAAGACATAGGGAAACTGAGAACAAATAGGGATCAGATGTAGATTCCAAGAGCACACCACCAATGCACTTAATTTGAGATCACCTATAAGTCTCACCCGGACACAAGCACAAAATCCAACAAAGAGGAACTCACTCAAATGCTTATATTATACAATCAAAATAACAAATATAATAATACATAACAGAGAGATGATTTACAAGGAAAAAAAATATCATCTCCCAAAACAATTACTATGCATTTGACTGTTTCCCTCCCAGTTAGGACTCCAGTCAGCGCCATGACAAAACCAAGTAATCTCATTCCAAGACAAAGACAAAAAGCAAGTTGAAAAACAGATATAAGGCGATAGAAGACACGGTCAGGAACCCCACCCAGTGGGAGGTCAGGAACCCCACCCAGAAAATATTGGTTCAAATCAGAAACATATATAGATTCCAGAGCATACTACCATCAATGTAGGTACTTAGTTTGTGAATACCTAAAAGTCTCATCCAGACAACAGCAGAGGATCCCACTAAGAGAGAAAAACACTAAAATCTTTATGAGATATGTGTCCACTCTGGGAGGTCAAGAACCCCACCAAGATGAAATGACAAGAAAACAAACAACAACCCATCGTTACAATCACGTCATGTTCTTTATTTATCATATCCTCAGTAAATGGTTGCTTCAACACTATACAATTATACAAAAGTAATAAATATACCAACAGATTCATATTAACACAATACATGATATGTAGATACTCAATACTCATCGCAATTTAGAAACGATGAGATAGTTCAGCCGTGCTCGTAAAAAAATCAACACGTTAAAAAAATTTTGACCAGAAATCTCGTCCTGTCAAAATTACCCGTTATCTTGTAAGAAATTCTCAGGCCTGAGTTTGTCTTTCGTCTTGTCAAAAACTGTTAAACCCAAGACTTCTGAAGTCCCAGTTTGAGAGTTAGTGACAAGACGAGGGCTGTTTTAATCGATTGATAGTTAAAGGACGAGTTTTCTGGCCAAATTTTTTAAAAACGTGTTTTTTTTTCCCGGAGTACGGTAATATGGCTATGATGATGATTGTGATGACCAGTTAGAATAATATTGGTGATGATGAGGATGATGATGATGATGATGGTGATGATGATGATGATGACGACGATAATGATGATGATGATGAAGACGGCGACGACAACAATGATGAAATTGAAAATGACAACGATAATAATGATTATGATGATAACGATTATGACATTAATAATGATAAAGAGGAAGAAGAAGGAGACGGTAAAGGGAGATGAAGAAGATGGGGAGGAGGAGGAGGAGTTGGAGGAGGATAAAGATAATAATTATATAATAATAATGATAATAATTGATATATGTGTCATGTATATATACCCAGGCGACAAACATACTACTCAATGTGTAACAAAATCCATTCATAATTTAAGATAGTTCATGATCTCAATAAATACAACATAAATTCTAGACATTGCGAAATATTCTATGATATCCACTGCACGATTTTATTATTAACATTGAGAGAGAGAGAGAGAGAGAGAGAGAGAGAGAGAGAGAGAGAGAGAGAGAGAGTGAGTGTGTGTGAGAGAGAGAAACAGAGAGAGAGAGAGAGAAAAACAGAGAGAGAGAGTGTGTGTGTGAAAGAGAGAGAGAAACAGAGAGAGGGAGTGAGAGATAGTGAGTGAGAGCGAGAGAGAGAGAGAGAGAGAGAGAGAGAGAGAGAGAGAGAGAGAGAGAGAGAGAGAGAGAGACCGGGAACACTTAAATTTATAAGTTACTCTAGACATTTGGTCATTAAAAAATAACCCCTTTTGCATTTAATTTATTGATCTGATCTGATTTTCTGATAAGTGCCGTACTATCTTTAAAAAAAAATAAAAACAATATTTTAAGGTCTTGGCCAGAAAACTCCTCCTTCAAATTATATTGATCCATTATGTTTTTGTTTTTTTGTTTTTTGTTTTTAAGGGTCTTACGGCGGTCGCAAAAAGTTTAGGTCATATGTGACCCACCGTCTCAAAGCGGTATTATGAGGATTTTTGTGAGTAAATTGTTGATCATTAAAGTTAACTATTGCGAATACAATTTTTATCTCACAACATTTACGAACTTTAAAATTTCCAAGTAGGCAGGCAAGCACAAACATATGTTCCCGCAACAAAGTATACAGTCAAATGTTTATAAAGTACAAAAGTATAGGGAAATAAAAATTAAAAACTATCATATTGCAAACAGAGAGATTATTTACAAGTAAAACAATATCATCTCTCTCTCTCTCTCTCTCTCTCTCTCTCTCTCTCTCTCTCTCTCTCTCTCTCTCTCTCAAAAAAAAAAAAAAAAAAAAAAATAATAATGACAAACCCCCCCCCCCCCCCCAAAAAAAAAAAAAAACAACTAAAAAACCCAACAACAAAACAACAAAACTATACAGTTGACTATCTCCCTCCTAGTAAAGGATCCCTGCGAGGACCAGGAATAAACGCCGAGCGATCTCAATCCTGAACAAAGACAAGAGTTGAGACATGGAAAGGGATATTATGGGTGATAGGAGTATGCAAGTGGTCTCTATGTCTACCATGCTAGGTGAAAAGACCGCACCCAAAGGGACGTAATTTATAATAATATCTTTAACTTTAAGAAGGTCATGGGAAAGGTATTTGGGGTGTGGGGGAGGGGGGGGGGGGGGGGGGGGGGGGGGGAGGGGAGGGGGATATAATGACTAAATGAGTATCAGTCCAACACCAATGATATTCTCTCTCTTTCTATCTCTCTCTCTTTTTGTCTCTCTCTCTCTCTCTCTCTGTCTCTCTCTCTCTGTCTCTCTGTCCCTCTCTCTCTGTCCCTCTCTCTCTCACTCTATATTTAAATATTCATCTTTCTTCATCTCTTTCATCCCTCTATCTCTCCCTCTCTGTCTCCCATCTCTCGTTCTCTCCTATCATTCTCTTGCTCTCCCATCCACCTACACATAGGTATACAAAACACATTAATTTTAATTTATATCTGCTATCTTCTCTCTACTCCTTTGCTCTATCTTTCTTTTCTCGGCGTCTGCTTTATCTCTCGTGGTGAGGTGAGCGTTTGAAGAGGTAGATAGGTAGTATTTTTCACAGAACATATTTTTGTTTGTTTGAATTTATTAATAAAAGCAATTGGATTCAATAGTCTGATGTCACGTCCGCCCAGCAACGAGCAGTTTGGTTCTAAACAAATAAAACCGGTACTTTTTATTCTTCATTCTGGCTATCTAGATTTTTTTCACATGATATGTGATCAGAATGAATGTATAAAAGTCAAAACATGATCAGATTTATAATGTCTTTCTCCTCTGGATACACTTTTATACGAGAAGTCGGAGAAGTATTTCATAAGGGCGTCCCCATTGTTCCGATAGTTTAGTACCAGTTACTAAGTTACCATGCGTCATTACGAGGGAAGTGACGTCACGACTGTTGAATTAAAACAATTTACTAACAAGTGTTACATTGGCAGGGGTTATAATATTATTACAAAATACGACCATTTATTTGTTTGTATTTGAGGGGTTTTGCGGTACATTTTAGGTCATTTCAGTGCACGTAAAATGGGAGATGATTAGGGACGTTTTTGTTTGTTTTTGAGGGTTTTACAGCGTTGTAACACATTAAGGTCATATCAACGCCAGTAAAAAAAGGAATAAAATGGGATAGTAAAAGGTTCTAGAATTACAATGATTGCACCCAAGAAAAGGTAAGACAAAGGGGAATTGGTTCAAATAGAGAACAGATGACGATTCCAAGAGCACACTCTCAAAGTACTTTGAGATAACCTAAAAGTCTCATCCAGAGACAAGCATAGGTCCGCACTAAGAGGAACGCATTCAAATGTTTACAAATCATATATAATATTATATGTAAACAAAACATTATACATTGCATAACAGAGAGATGATTTACAAGGGAAAAAATATCATCTCTCGAAACTATACATTTGACTATTTCCCTCTCAGCCAGGGTATCCTGCCAGGACCAGGACAAAACCAAGTGATCTCATTCCGAGACAAAGACAGAAAGCAAGTTGGAAAACAGATATAGAGGGATAGAGGACACAATAAGTGCTTCCCTGCTCACTATGGGAGGTCAGGAATCCCGCCTTGTGATTAGAGACACGTTGTAGTTAAAAGCGCCAAAGAAAGAGTTAGACCAAGAGGACCGATTCAAATAGGGAACAGGAGATTCCATGAGCAATCCATCGATGTGGCTATTTTGACATTACTTAAAAGTTTCATCCAGGTTCGAGCAAAATATCAAGATCCCGCTGTGAAGAACAAACTCGAATGTTTACAAAGTGTAATAATATATTAAAAACTAAAAACCGTAAAAGTAATAACAGAGAGGTGATTTACAATGGAAAAAAATATCATCTTTCAAAGAAAAAAAAAAAGGTACTATATATTTAACTGTCTCCCTCTTAGCTAAGGATCCCCACGAGCACCAGGTTAAAACTAAGCAATGTCAATCCAGAAAACAGTCAAGATCAACATGGATGAGGAAACAGATTTGGGGGATAGAAGACACAGAAAATGACCTCTTTGTTCGGCATAATGGGAGGTCACAAGACCCCATCCAGATAAAGAGGGAAACTGAAATAGCGACCTTTCCGCCCACCAAAGGAGGTCAAGGACCTGACCCTGTGTTACAATAAATGATCTACTTTGAATTATTGTGAAAAAAATCCAATTCTCATATTAATTACAATAACTTTCTTGTCTCAAAACATGCAAAATTCACTAACACATCCATATTAAAAAGTTTGTACAATTACATGAACAAATCCCACCGTGCTCAAATTCTAGACAATTTATCTCAATTGTGACATATCGCCTCAAACGGTTTTATAGGAGGGGGGGGGGGATATGGCACTTGCAACTTTTAGGTCATTTCAGCGCCATCAAGGAAAAAAGTTGAGGTACCATAGTAAAAATAAAATTATAGATTCACACTTAAAGTACCCGAGAAAAGGTAAGACAATAGGGAACAGATAATATATATTCCGAGAGGAAAAGGTCAATATGCTTTGTTTGAGATCACCTAAAAGTCCCATCCAGGAACAAGCACAGGATCTTGCTAAGAGGAATATGCTCAAATGCTAAGAAGATACGGTATTCAAAACTTTAAAAAAATATTACAGGATATAACAGAGAGATGATTTAAAATTTAGAAAAATATCATCTCCCCAGACTACAACTATTCATAAGTTTCCCTCACAGCCAAGAATTCCGGTCATGGCCACGGCAAAACTAAATTATCTCATTCCAAGACAAAGACAAAGAGCAAGTTGGGAAAAAGATATTATAGAAGGATATAAGAGAAGAGTAGTTACCCCCCCCCCTCCCCCCTTGACCACATTGAGAGGACAAAATTCCCCAAATCAGTCAGTATCTAACTAAAAAGAAATCCCTACATATCACCGTTTTGAGACTGTTAGTCACAAATGAGTTAGTTAAATTGTGAAATTTGCCAGAGGAACGAAACAAAGATGCCTCCAGATTGTCTCGAGCGATAGTTTTGAAACTCTTCAAACGATCTGGTTCAATCTAAAACTATCTGGTCACATGATCACAAATCCTGGAGGAATCTCTGAAATCTTTGATGTCACGTTGACCTCAGCCATCACAGTAGATGAGGGAATAACAGTTATAATAGTGATGATGGTTATGATGATGATAATAATAATAATAATAATAATAATAATAATAATAATAATAATAATGATGATGATAATGACGATGATGATAATGATGATAATAAAGATGATGATAAAAAAAAAATAATAATAATAATGATAATAATAATAATAATAATAATAATAATAATATAATAATAATAATAATAATATAATATATAATAATAATAATAATAATAATAATAAATAATAATAATAATAATAATAATAATAATAATAATAATAATAATAATAATAATAATAATAACAACAACAACAACAGCAACAACAGCAACAACAACAACTATGATATATTAAGTTACAATTTTCGCCCTCTGTGAAAGAAGCCGGAACGGGGTCTTTCTCTCTACGGGATATTCAATGAAATAAAACTGCTTCCAGTCAGTTGCATGTTTCTTTTTTGTTTTTATTTATACAACTATGCCACACAAAATCAAAATAATTCGAGCTCTTTTTCTCTCGCATGAATAGATAATAAGTTGTCAATAAATACCATCGATACCTTTAGTCAAAATATCACGAAAACTCCATTCATTCTTGATGTCTGACTGACTGACGCTCCACGAAACTACAAGCTCAGACAATAAGAGTCTTACAATCGTTATGGTTATTAGAATGAAATCAAGTCAATTATATACACAAATTAAAAGCTTCATTGTCAATCATGATTTGTTCTAGCATTCAATGCAACGTCACAGGAACTGTATCTTACAATATGGTGATATTCGAATCTGAAATGCACCTGAAATGCACTTGGCTGACGTCGCCAATTACAGTTTTGTGTTTGGTTTGAATAGAAGTCGAGGCCGCTTGAAACGGTCATGAGACTTCCATTAATATCCCACTGTAGCGTTTGCGTGTAGCTTCTGTGACTTCCTTTTATCTGGATTACTCAACTTCAGGATATTCAAAATAAGAAACTCAAAAATACAATTTCGGCGATTTCGAATTGAATTGCCCCGTTTATAAAACGACCAGAATTAGAAATTCCACTCATCTCTTTCAGATTTACAATCTTTGATTCGTAAACACAGAACAGTTATCGATCTTGTCGTGTTTCACTTACAACCGCATTCTTTGACAATCATATCCTGATAATTCTGCATGGTCGTCGTGTTCTTCTCGTCCTGGTACAGCATAGAAATGGGCGCCATGTCCACTGGGACACAGCACACCATGGGCACGGCACTCGGGTTCACGCTGTACAGCTGTGCCTGGATCAGGGCGTGGTTGGAAGCCTTGGTGAATGCCGGAAGCGGCGCTCGACATTCTCCATCACAATAATTCGCCGTGTAGCCAGGTGGGGCCACGATCCAGTCATCCCAGCCAACCTCTGTAAAATCTACGTACATAGCATGACGCTTACACATTTTCCTATTCCCTTTCTTCTTCCTCCTCCTTCTTTTTCGCTTTCTATTTTTATTTTTCTTTCTCCTGTTCCTCTTCTTGTTTCTCCTATTATTTCTATTATTGTTATTATTATTTGAACTTCTCCTTTGTCTCGATCTAAGGAAAGAAGAGGAAGAAGAAGAAAGAGGCGTTGAGCCATCGTTTGTAAATGCAACCAAGAAAGGTCTTTTTTGCGCCCATTCCGAATCGGGCTGATCTACAGATCGCCTCAAACGAATATGGTGGTGATTGTCTACATTTGATGATAATGACGACGATGAAGACTTTGACGACGAAGAAGATGATGATGATGATGACGATGACGATGAAGGCGATGATGGAAATATTCTAATCTCCAATCCATGGTTGTGTTTGGAGCCTCGTTTCCATTTCAATACTGCAGGGTGAATGTCAAAACTCTGCCACGTGTTGTTGTGCTTGGCGTGGACGGTTTTCGTATCGACCAGTCTAGAGATAACCTCTCCGTCCGGAAACGCTGGGCGCATTATCTCGTGGATTTCGATGCGCTGTTTGTAGGATAAATCGTTGTTTGATTTCCGCCCTCTGGGAGAAGACACAGCGCCGTCCTGAGGTCTGGCCTCGGACACACGCCGGCCATTGTTGTTGTTATTGTTGTTGTTGTTGTTGTTGTTGTTGTTGTTGTTGCCGCCATTGTTCCTCCATCCTTGTGAATCGTGGTGAGGAGACTCAACGAACACACGTAATTCGGCGGAAGTTAATGTTTCCTTTTCCCGAATAACCGAGAGGTCAAAGTTGATTCTGTGACAATATGGCGGTCTGCACTTGCTGGTTTCAATATCTGAAAATAGAACAGAAAAGCGTCATGAGAGATTGTCAAATCACTCACATAAAGGAGGAAGCTTATCATTTCTCCAAATTGGAAGTGATCCTTTGTAAATAAATATAAAGCTATAGTAGAGGCTATAGATTAACTCACTCAATCCTAGAGACTTTTGCTACTTTTCAAAATGGGGAAAAAATGTATTAAAAATGAGCATGTACATAGACAGTTTTATACCATTAACATGTTAAGTGTTAAAACTAAAAACATTAGCTTGGACTTTGATACTACGCCTACAATTTGTCTCAGAAAAATGTAATAAATAGGCATGGGGCATGAGGTAAACGTAAAAGTAACCCGGGTAAACTACGGATATAGTCGGTGTTAGGGGTGAGTGAGTTAAAATTAGAACAAAAATAAATACAACAATTTTTAAATACTTAACACGGAATGTTTCGGGCTCAAAACCAAAAACAAATGGCTGAAATTACATCTCAAAGGCAAAAATGTGTGGAAAATACAAAACTAAAAATCAGAAATAATGTTATGAAACAAAGCAGAATGAGGATGACAAGAAATACAACCCCCAATAAAATTAGCCTGCCTCGCGTGCTCCCCAGGCGAGGTAGGCTGTACTTTTCTTTCGGCTTTTGTCTGGCACCGCTTCGACCGTAGCCATCGTAAAGTTATAGCCTGACACTGACCAAAAAATAACGTCAAAATGCCAGTCTTTGGCCACAAAAGAAAACAAATCGTGAGTTGTATTCAATAGTTCAACCAATGAAATAACTTATTTCCATGAGCTCTACTAACGACAACTCACAAGGCGGTGCAAAAACCAAATATTGACGTCAAACTGCAGGTCCTTTTGGATTTCAGTATCAGGCGATAACATAACGATGGCTACGGTTCTAGTGTCAGACTAATATGTTAACGATGGCGACGTTCATACACACCTTTCCAAATAGTTATCTCACACCAGTGCCTGCTCTCCAAGTTGCCACTTTGGAACATGCAAAGTCAATACAATGTTCAGATTTTTAAAAATGGCTTTTCATGATTCAACCCAGAGAGAGTGAATTATAATAATTTTTTCATTTGATGTCTCTTTGTCTAAAAACGCGGTGAATAAACAAGGTTTGGATATCTGTCAATACTCTAAAAAGACACTTTTTACAGAATGTTTGTCCTTTAAATATCGATTGTTTAAAATGACCATCAGCTTGTGAAAACTCTCAAACCTGGGACTTCGTTCCATGAAATCTTTTTTTTTTTAAAAAGGAATAACAGATTGGAGAGGGTTTTTTTTTTTTTACAAGATGAAGGACATTTTAATTGATCGATATTTGAAGGACGATTTTTCTGGCCAAAATTTTGATTTAAAAAACATATGTTTTTCAGGTCATGGCAGATATTCCGTTCACATCTTACACTTGGTATCGCTTTTCTTTAACTCACTCAACCCTCACACCGATTATATCCGTAGTTTAGCCGGGCTACTTTTACCCCATGTCTATAATTTATTAATATTTTTTTTTTCTGAGACAACTTATAGGCGTATCTAGTATCAAAGCTAATGTTTTTAGTTTTTACTGATAATGGTGGTTGAATAAAAATATCTATGCACATAATAATGAATGAATTTGAATAATAAAAATAATGAATGAATTTATATAGCGCCTAGATCCACAATGTGCTCAGAGGCGCTTTACAATGCAAATAAAACACAATAATAAATCGATAATTTAAGCATAAAATATATCATATTGGAATAGCATTAATCAATTTGTAATTTAATTACCACGCACTGTGCTACAAGATGAAAATTTAGGATATCTATAACATGTAGGCCTAATAGAAATTTTAAATATCAAATGATTTCCTAAAGAGATATGTTTTGAGTTTCTTTTTAAAGTTTTCAAAAGTTGGACATTTTTTGAGGGATGAAGGCAGTTGATTCCATAAGACGGGTGCCGACTGGCTAAAAGATCTCTCGCTAGAAGACGATCTACAGCGAGGAACCTGGAAGAGATCATGACCACTGGATCTAAGTTCTCTCTCCGGCACATAGAAATTAACCATGTTTTGTAGGTAAACAGGAGCTGTCTTATTAAAACATTTAAAAGCATAGCATAAAATTTTGAATATAATTCGGCTGTCAACAGGGAGCCAATGCAAAGATATTAAAATCGGGGTTACATGTTCTTTCACCCCACAACCAGTCACCATTCTAGCAGCTCTATTTTCCACTTTCTGAAGCTGTCTAATTACATATTTTGGTGACGATTGTAAGAGAGCGTTACAGTAATCTATTCTGCTCATTTTTAATACATTTTATCCAATTTTGAAAAGTAGCAAAAATCTCTAGGATTGAGTGAGTTAAGGTTGACATCCAAAGTATAAAGTCAATTTCTTACGATATATCATTATTATTATCATCCAGTGTAATTATGCGAATCTTTATTACAACGTTGTCACTAGAGTGATTTGTGGCGGAACAGAGAAGCTTACATTGTCAGCGTAACAAATGGTCCGGTAAGCTACATTACATCAAATTATTGTGTCCTTGGGGCAGACAGCATAGTGCTTTGAGTAGTCAGTCATTCAGACCGTTGTCAGCGTCATAATATTCTGTACGTGTGTTACGTAAGGCTAACGTTTTAGGCGTTATTTATGACAGAGTCGGTTGTAAAGAGTACGAGCATCCATCCGCTAGTCTTTGGGATATGACAGAGTCGGTTGTAAAGAGTACGAGCATCCATCCGCTAGTCTTTGGGATATGACAGAGTCGGTTGTAAAGAGTACGAGCATCCATCCGCTAGTCTTTGGGATATGACAGAGTCGGTTGTAAAGAGTACGAGCATCCATCCGCTAGTCTTTGGGATTATATATTATATGTAACCTGCCGACTCAAAACGGTATTCCTTCGGGGTGAGCCTGAAATATATCTTTGAATGTTAAGCTTAATCGATGCCATTCGAGGTACAGTTAAATAACTTCATGGGCGGAAGTGAATTGTGACATGTCGCCCTAAAACGGTATTATATGTCGGGGTCAAATTGATATCAAAAAGAGATACCTAAGTATAAAATTTAAATTCAAATTGAGCAGTTAATTTGAGCATTTATATGGAGCAATATCCACTAAACGTGCTCAAAGCGCTTTACTAGGGATCCTTAGACAGCAGCAATGCTTAACATGTAGGATAAAATCACGATGCCTTTAAGACGAGTTGAAATTTCAAACGCCGGCTTTCAAGACTCGTGCGTCTATGTGGTTTAGTGGTATGACACTCGCTTTCGGGTCGGAAGGTCCTGGGTTCGAGCCTCGCGCTCGGCGCATAGTTGAGTCCTTGGAAAAGGCTCTTTACTCACATTCTCTCACCATACTCAGGTGTAAAATGAGTACCTGGCCGTTAACAGCGTTGTCTTTGTCCGAAAAAATTGTAATATCGCCTAACAGGCGTTATGTTCCGTCCTACATGTTAAATGTTACTGTTGACCACGGACCCTTGTAAAGCGCTCTGAGCACATTAAGTGGATATTGCGCTATATAAAGCTCATTTTAAAAAATTACAATACCCCTCCAATGAGCTCACCTATATATCATTCTAATCGAAATGTATTCCAGTTTTTTAAATATATATTTGGAAATACAAGTTCTCGGATATAACGATTTCACTTTAAGAATTATCATTCTGGTATCATTCTGGTCAGAGTATCATAACGCGTCAAAATCTATTTTTAGTAAAACCGGATGCGTGAAGAAAGGAAACCATAAAAATAAAATAGGGATGCATCGAAATAATTTTGCTATGGTCAAATCGGATTTTCCCCCAAAACCAAAGAGGTATAATTATTCTATTTTTGTCCTCAATGCAACAATTCAAAACTGACCCAAGTATATACAATCTCAACAGTAAATTTGTTTGTTTTGCTGATTTTATTTTGTATTGTTCACCTTTGAATCACGCAAACTAGAAGATATTCTAACTGTTGTATTGCATTCGTGTTTATTTATACAGAAACAGGATTAATATGTGACCATTCGCCTCAAAACGGTATTAAGTCGGGATTGTTAAGATGTTGAAAATTGAATTTATAGCCAGAAATATCAGATTTGTGTTGAGTTGGTATGTTTTATTGAAGAGAATGGATACCATAATTTAGGGTGCTAATGCCAACAGTTTATATTTTTGACCAGTTTAACATTTAATTCGGCTTTTAAGCATCTGGTTCGTTCCGACATAATACCGTTTTGAGACGATGGGTCACATATGGTACCTGTAAAACGACGAAAAAATGTTAAACTCAAAAGCAATGAGACGTTTGTCCAGAGAATGACCAGAGAATGACGTGTCTCATAAAACATTAAATGATCACAGCTAGAACAAAGATTTAATTTGTCTTCAAAGTTTGTCATGTGCATTACAATAAATCTGAAATATTGAATCGTCACAAATGTGACGATTTTCATATAGTTCGTAAGGAGAGGGTCAAGGGGCTTTTAATGCGCTGCGAAACTAAATTTAAAAAAAAATAAAAAAATTGAGCTTTATATAGCGCAATATCCACGAAATGTGCTCAAAGCGCTTTACAAGGGGTCCCTGGTCAACATCATTTAACATGAAGGACGGGACATGCCGCCTGTTAGGCGATATTACAATTTTGCGGACTAAGACAACGCTGTTAACGGCCAGGTACTCCTTTTACACCTGAGTACGGTGAGAGAAAGTGAGTAAAGAGCCTTTTCCAAGGACTCAATTATGCGCCGAACGAGAGGCTCGAACCCAGGACCTTCCGATCCGAAAGCGAGTGTCATACAACTAGACCACATAGCCGCACATAGACCACATAGCCGTACATAGACCACATAGCCGCTCAAAAACTAGTAGATAATGTCGGAAGATACGTTAAGTGGTTTGAAGTTAAAAAAAAAAAAACCACCAAAGAAAAAAAAGAAGACAAAGGGGACTGCTTCAAATGGGAACACAAGATTCCGCGAGCCATTTATCAATGTGATAATTTTCTTTAAAAAGAATTGGAGAGAAAGAGAGAGAGAGAGAGAGAGAGAGAGAGAGAGAGAGAGAGAGAGAGAGAGAGGGGGAGAGATAGATCGACAGATAGATAGATAGATAGATAGATAGATAGAGAGAGAGAGAGAGCGAGTGAGAGAGAGAGAGAGAGAGAGAGAGAGAGAGAGAGAGAGAGAGAGAGGGGGGGGAAGAGAGTACATTGAAAGAATGAGAATATAGAACTTTTTCCAAGGACTCAACTTTGCCCCGCTCTGAGCCGGACTCAAACCTTGGATCTACCTGTCCAAAGCGAGTGTTATACCAAAGGACCACAAGACCATAAAGCCGTACAATAACACAGAGATAAATATGTTTTAAATGTGAACAAAATGTCAAGAGAGATATGGAAACCATTTACAATTCCATGTCGTAGAGATACATTGAATGTAATGTCTTCTTTCTATCAATTTTCCACCAGGCAGGACCAACAACCAAACCACATAACAGGATAAATAAATCTACCTTAACACTCGCGGTGTCCATTTCAATATCTATAAAGACATTACTCATACTATTTTGAGGCGCTTTATCGGCACCCCTTGGGGGTAAGAGGCGCCTAGGTGACGCGTGTGCTGACCGCAAAGACGTCATTAGAGGTAGCAGATATCTCAATCACCCACTCACTCAACCCCCCCAACCACCCCCCTCCCGCCCGTCACCCCCCCCCCCCCCTTGACCTCTATCCCTCTACTGTACCACCCCCAACTCTCATCCACTCTCAAATAATCAATAAATACTTGCAACTATTTAGGAAATAGTATGATAATATATCACATGTATTAAAAACGAAAGCGTTATCGAGTTAAAATAAAACCCTGCAACTCAATCACTGCTGATGTACTTCTCAGGTTTAAGACTTTTTAAACCACCCTATCCACTCAAAATCATCAGTACTCTGAGAAAAAAAAAAAAAGATTAAAAATATTTTGGCCAGAAAATTCGTCCTTGAAATATCGATCGTTTAAAATCACCTCATGTTGTCAAAAACTCTCAAACCTGGGTCTTGGATTTAAATCTTCCTTGAAATCCCTCGCTTGAAAGTTTTGGACAAGCTGAGCGTCATTTTTATCGATCGATAAAGTTTGAAGTTCAGGATTTCTGGCCAAAATTATTTTTAGAATGATTTTTTTTAGAACCTTAAACCATAGCGTGAAACGGACAATAGCAATTGCTTGCTACCATTTGGATAGGACACTAGTAAAGTACTTTCCGCCAGATCTAACAGACACAGCTATCCAATCAAAACTGGGTGGACATGGGAGTCAGAAAAAAAAAATCTCGACTGCACCCGGGATCGATCTTGATTCCCTCTGCGTCTGAAGCGAGTACTCTACCAAACTGAGCTATTGTGACCCCCCCCCCCCCCCCCCGTTAGAGAGAACATTAGATAGTTGATAATATGTCATCGATGGAACACTTACATAGTTCTCTTCGGATAATACAAATTAATTTGTTGCCACACAACACACACACACACACACACACACACACACACACACACACAAGGACACATAACATATTATTAACAGAACAAAGTGGTTTAGGTACTTAGTTACACAAAACAACATCCGCCATACAACAACATACATTAACTACCATAACCTAGGCCCCCATTCATCCGTGTTTACGCCTCCATTAATGCGATGACCTCGGATAAAAGTGTGAGAAAAATTAATGACTTTCTCGCCCTGTTTGGATGGGATGGACGCCTTTAAAATTTACAATTTTGGGATAAGTAAGGACGCCGAACGTGAAGATGCGACCCGACCTGACCCACCACCGCGTCGGTGATTTAGAAGCTAAAAAACATTTAAAGTCCAAAATGTGACACATCGTCAATAAAACAATATTATACGGATACGATCGTACAGATATGTAATTGGTTTAGTGATATGATACTCGCCTTCGGATCTGATGGTCCTCGGTTCAAGTCCCGCGTACAGGCGGCGGATGGCTGAGTCCTTGGATAGGGCTCTTTATTCACATTCTTTCACAGTACTCAGTAGTAAAATGAGTACTTGTCCATTCACAACGTTGTCTTTGTCCGGAAAAAAAATGTAATATCGCGGAACTAGTGCAATACTACTAGATCATGGCCACACAGTGTATTAAAACCACTTTTTTTCTGACACTTGGGTCTCATCTTTGAATAACACCGTTCTGAGAGGTTTGGTCACATAATGCAGTAATCTCCTGTTATAGGCACGGTCCTTGGGGTTGAAATCAGTTTCTTTCTCTGAGCGTGCTTAATATAATATGGGGTAAATGTGTAAAGCAAAAAAAAAAAAAAAAAAAAAAGATTATGTTTCGGCCTCCGATCTTACTTATAGATAGTATGCAGATGACGTCACTCAGGCCTTTGTGATTGTTTTTGCCATCCGCGTTTGTGAGTTGTTCTCACTAAACTGTATTAACCAGACTATAAAAGTTCATGGTTACACAGAGTTTGTTTGTTGGTCCGTTATACTTCCGGATGGCAATGTTGTGAACTCCTTGGCCAAGCGCATTCTATCTATAGCAGGATCATGCTTGAAGCCGGAATTCGTATAAACGGAGACTTATTGTGCTTATGAAATCCTCTTGGATCGAGAATAGATAGTATGCGCTTGGTTAAGAAGCTCACAACATTGCCATCCGGAAATAAAACGGACCAACACACAAAACTATGTGTAGCCATGAACGCTATAGTCTGGTTAATACAGTTAAGTGATAATTAGTCAAAAACATAGATGGCAAAAAACAATTACAAAGACCTGAGTGACGCCATCTTCGTTCTATCTATAGACACTTAGATAACCACGCCTCTCGGACAGTCGTCATAATGTAAACAATGACAGTGATTGGTAAGCCGAGCAAACTACACATATTTTACTATTGATGGTATGTGTCTAAGTAAAATAACCACTGTTTTACCGCATGATCAATAGATAGTATGCGCTTGGCTAAGAAGCTCATAACATTGCCATCCGGAAGTATAACGGACCAACACACAAAACCATGTGTAACCATGAACTTTTATAGTCGGGGTAATACAGTTTAGTGAGTATCACTCACAAACGCGGATGGCAAAATACAAAAACAAAGGCTTGAGTGACGTCATCTTCGAACTATCTATAGAACCAACACAGAAATCTATGTGTAAACTTAAACGTTTATAATATTATGGTCGAGAAAATAGTGTGATAACTAATCACCCATTTGTCGGTATGAAAACAAAACAATGATCAGAGAAAAATGTCGAATTCATTTACATTATTGTTTATAAACAACAAACTATGTTTGTCCGAGCACGAGTGAAGATGTGTCACAAATTCCATGTTTTGACTGGTCAAAAATCTACTGGTTAATGGTTTGAGATGGATTATTAAACGTTTTTTGAATGGGCTTGTCTGCTGCATAGTAGCGTAGCCATCGTAAAGTTATAGCCTGACACTGACCAAAAAATGACGTCAAAAGGCCAGTCTTTGGCCACAAAAGAAAACAAATCGTCAGTTGTATTCAATTGTTCAACCAATAGGACCACTTGTTTCCATGAGCTCTACTAACGACAACTCACTAGGCGGTGCAAAAACCAAATAATGACGCCAAAATGCCAGTCTTTTTGGGTTTCAGCGTCAGGCTATAGATAGTATGCAGATGACGTCACTCAGGCCTTTGTTATTGGTTTTGCCATCCGCGTTTGTGAGTTGTCCTCACTACACTGTATTAACCAGACTATAAAAGTTCATGATTACACAGAGTTTGTGTGTTGGTCCGTTATACTTCCGGATGGCAATGTTGTGAACTCCTTGGCCAAGCGCATTCTATCTATAACATAACGATGGCTACGACTGCATCCACCTCATTCTCCCAATCTTGGACCTTCACCTTCTAAGGCTCCTTAATAATAGAGATAAAAAAAACGTGAACTTTTATACAGCGCACTATCTATCCACTAAATTATGTGCTCAAAACGCTTCACAAGGATCTCCATGGCCAACAGCAACACTTATGATTTAGGACGAACATGACGTCTGTAATGTGATATTACAATATTTTTTCAGCCAAATACTCGTTTTACACCTAAGTACGATGAGAGAATGTGAATAAAGAGCATTTTCCAAGGACTCAATCAACTATGCGCCGAGCGAGGCTCGAACCCAGGACCTTTCGTTCCGAAAGCGAGTGCCATACCACTGGACCATATAGCTGCATTTGAATCGATCGATTGTTGGAAGAGACACATTAGGGAGCAGGAACTGGGGAAAAAAAAGTTTGTATGAAACAGTGCTAGACAAAGCAAGAATGAAATATAGATAGTTCGAAGATGACGTCACTCAGGTCTTTGTGATTGCTTTTTTCCATCCGCGTTTATGAGTAGTGCTCACTGAACTGTATTAACCCCACTATTAACGTTCATGGACACACACGATTTTGTGTGTTGGTCAGTTATACTTCCGGATGGCAATGTTATGAGCTTCTTAGCCAAGCGCATACTATCTATACAAGAAAAATCCCGAGAGGAGATCGATAAAAACAGATTTTTTTTTCCATGTATTTTGTCTTTCTTGCTTTGTCCGGCACAGACTGTTTCATACACACTTTTTCAGATATTTAGAGCGGACGAGTTTTCTGGCCAAATATTTTTATGTGGTGTTTTTTTTTTTTTTTTTTTGTTTCTTTTTTTTTTTCAGAGTACAGCAGTGACATGCGTCAAGTTCGGTAACAACAGTAAGGGACTGTTTGACTGTTACTACTACTATAACGTCAGTTTTGCAAATAGATAATAGTGGAGCATGCAATAAAGCCATTTTAAGGGGCCCACCTGAGGCGAGTTGGAGTCGGGCGGGAACCACACACACGTTCTGAAGGTCCCATAAAGTCGGATTTGCGAGGGGCTCATGAATGCTAACTGTTTATTTATTATGCAGACAAATGAAGAAAGTGGAGTAGAAAGAAAGACTATTTAACTGTCCATAATGATGATAGTTTTGAATAATGTTGACTTCTTTTTCTTCTTTCTTTCTGAACTCTCTTTCTTTTAGCATCTTCTCTCTCTCTCTCTCTCTCTCTCTCTCTCTCTCTCTCTCTGTGTGTGTGTATGTGTGTGTGTGTTTGTGTGTGTGTGTATGTGTGTATGTGTTTCAAAACGGAGAGGCAGTTACAATTAATTATGAGCTATCATCTCTAAGCGGTATCATGTGAGATAGATGTCGAAGAAAAAAAATGTAAAGTTTTTTGACCTAAAAATGACGTCATCAAAATACAACTCCTATTGTCATGCTTTAAGTTAGCAAAGGCTATGGCCTGACCAAAGCCTTCGTAAACTCATTGCCCGACACTGACCAAAAAAAGAACGTCAAAAGTACAAGGCCAAAACACCAAATGAAATAGATAAATCGTGAGTTGTATTAAATAGTTCAACAATTGGGATCATAATTTGTTTCCTTGATCACAACTCACTTTGCGGTAAACAAATCTAAAATAAAGACGTCAAAGTCCTAGTCCTCGGAGCCATCGTTAACTTATAGTCTGACAAAAGTCTACGCTAAGATTCACAAAGACTTTCATTTTGACGTCATTTTTAGGTTTGTATAGCGCTTAGTGGAGTTTTCGTTAGTAGTGGCCAAGGATGTCACTGGTTAAATTATTGAATACAACTCAATATTTGTTTTCTTTTGTGGCCGAAGACTTGTCTTTTGACGTCGTTATTTTTGTTAGGGTCAGGCCGTAGCCATCGTTTACTTATTGACTGACACTAAGACATACTAAGACCCATATTTTGACGTCATTTTAAACTTTTGTGGACCACCTAGTGAGTTGTCCATAGTCGAGCTCAAGGAAACGACTGATCTCATTGGTTAAACTGCTCATGAATTGTATTCTTTTGTGGCCAAAGACTTTTCTTTTGACGTCATTTGGGGGTTAGTATCAGGCCATGAGTTTACGAAGGCCACGGTCAGGCGATGAGTTTATGATTGCTAAGGTCCTTGTGTCAATTTAAATTAACGAAGGCGATAAGTTAACAAGGCTATGGCCTGACACTCGAACTTGTATTTTGACGTCTTTTTTAGGCGAGTGCACTGTCTAGTGGATGGCCGTTACTAGTGTGTGCTCAAGTATAAAATAATCCCATTGGTTGAACTACTGAATACAACTCACGATTTGCTTTCTTTCGGTGGTCTGGCCTTGTATTTTGACGTCATTAGATTGGTCAGTGTCAGGTTATGGGTGAAAGAAGGCTACGTTCAACACAACAAAATTTGGAATTGAGATACTGTGTCATCACATGAGAAGTATTTTTTTCATTTGTTTGTTTGTTTGTTTGTTGCTTTGGTTTTTGTGTGTGTTTTGTTTGCTAAAATATACAATAAAAGAGTTTAGTCAAAATACAGTAGTATCGTTCTTATTAACAATTACGTATACAACAATTCAGTTTTTGCTTTTATATACCATATTATTATTATACCAGATAGTAATGAATGAACGGGGAAGCCAGCCAAAACCAACACATTGTTCTAATAAACACACACACACACACACACACACACATACACACACACATACACACACACATACAAAACATAGATACAGCATCATATATGTCACACATCTAATAATATAATCTCTGAGAGATGATGTATGGACAAGGATATCCTCATTGACACGGCTCCAGATTACAGCTATGCCCAAGGATTGGCCCTGTGTGATGGTTTTGGCACGTAAGTGCTTTGTAATAAGAATCTATTCTATAGCTAGTTTTCTGACGTACAATGAAAACAGACATTTTTTAAAAAATTGACAAGAAAATTCGTCCTTTAAATATCGATTCATTAAAATGACCCTCATCTTGTTTAAAAAAAACAAACCCTGAAAACTTACAAGGAAGTCCAATGTTTGAGAGTTTTTGACAAGGGGAGGGCTATTTTAATCGATCGACATTTAATAGTTAATTATACTACGGATATTGACTATGACACTTATTTGTCTGTTATATATTTAATACTCAATATCATCAGTTAACGTTGAATGCTGTTTATATAATTGATAATTGTATCTATGCATAAAAGTTACAGAGAGCATGTAAATGGTTTTATAACATATGTGACCCATCGTTTCAAAACGGTATTATGTCGGAACGAACCATATGCTTAAAAGACGAATTAAATGTTAAACTGGTCAAAAATATAAATTTTTGACATGAGCAACCTAAAATATGGTATCCATTCTCTCCAATAAAATATACTAACTCAACACAAGTCTGATATTTCTGGCTATAAATTCAATTTTCAACATTTTAACCAACCCAACATAATACCGTTTTGAGGCGAGGGGTCACATATTAGCTCTTAAATGAAAAGATACGATACGATATTTCAAAGATGTTTATAATGTGTTCGTTTTTTTTTCTCTCCATATAACGTCTCTTTTTTGGAATTACAGTCTGCTTTACGGCTAATGTCAAGCCAAAAATTTATAGATAAAGAATGAAAACAATTTACTGAATCTCTTTATAAAGGAGCTAGACCCGAATGTTCAGACAAAATTATTTAATATTAAACAAAAATGTACAATGTCTTCCTTTGTTCTTTGGGACGTGGGCCTTTATATTATCAAACGCCATACAGCTCACAACTGCAACCGCCGTGTATAGATAGTTCGAAGATGACGTCACTCAGGTCTTTGTTATTGTTTTTTGCCATCCGCGTTTATGAGTAATGCTCACTGAACTGTATTAACCCGACTATAAAGTTATGAGCTTCTTAGCCAAGCGCATACTATCTATAGAATTTTAAAATCAATTTTCTTCGATTTCCAAACTTTTACGGAAAAGTAGAAAATGGTAGGAGTTGTCTGAAGCCTGTGATCGTGAAAATACCAACGAAAAAGAGTGAAAATGGAGGCTTCGTATAGGAACGATACACACAATGGACGTTTCGGGTACAAACCTTTCGTCAACATAGCAATACACAAATTAACGTGGAAAAAATGCAAAATAAATTTGCAGTTGCAGCCACCATTGAGTACAGACGATACAAGTTATTTTGCATTTTATTTCATTTGTTTTCCGCGTTAATTTCTGTATTGTTGTGCTGACGAAGGGTTTGTACCCGCCGACACGTCCATTGTCAGTATCGTTCCTATAAGTAGAAAAGTGCCAGAAGACAATAGAGAATAAAAATTTTTTTTTTTCGCGGCGGTGGTGGGGTTTGAACCTGCGACCTTATTGGTACGACAACTCCGCCTGGCAGGTGAGAGCGTGGCTCTACCGTGTGAGCTATCCACGAACACAAAAATATTCGTTTCAAACCCAAAGTCATTTCTAGATCCCTCTCTCACCCACTTCTTGAGATCGCCGATTCGTTCACCACCATCGCGAAGTAATTTTGACCAGCAGTTAAGCTTACTAGCCAATATTCTCATCACAAACATATAACATAGAAACGATTGAGACATTGAGTATGCTCCGGTGTATGGGGTGAATTTTTAATTCAGAAAAGTGAGTGGAGCAGGCACTTATGTTGGTAACAACAAGATATGAAGTGAGTAGAAAAGTGCCAGAAGACAATAGAGAATAAAATTTTTTTTTTTTCGCGGCGGTGGTGGGGTTTGAACCTGCGACCTTATTGGTACGACAACTCCGCCTGGCAGGTGAGAGCGTGGCTCTACCGTGTGAGCTATCCACGAACACAAAAATATTCGTTTCAAACCCAAAGTCATTTCTAGATCCCTCTCTCACCCACTTCTTGAGATCGCCGATTCGTTCACCACCATCGCGAAGTAATTTTGACCAGCAGTTAAGCTTAATAGCCAATATTCTCATCACAAACATATAACATAGAAACGATTGAGACATTGAGTATGCTCCGGTGTATGGGGTGAATTTTTAATTCAGAAAAGTGAGTGGAGCAGGCACTTATGTTGGTAACAACAAGATATGAAGTGAGTAGAAAAGTGCCAGAAGACAATAGAGAATAAAAAATTTTTTAATCGTGAACGAATCGGCGATCTCAAGAAGTGGGTGAGAGAGGGATCTAGAAATGACTTTGGGTTTGAAACGAATATTTTTGTGTTCGTGGATAGCTCACACGGTAGAGCCACGCTCTCACCTGCCAGGCGGAGTTGTCGTACCAATAAGGTCGCAGGTTCAAACCCCACCACCGCCGCGGAAAATTTTTTTTTATTCTCTATTGTCTTCTGGCACTTTTCTACTCACTTCATATCTTGTTGTTACCAACATAAGTGCCTGCTCCACTCACTTTTCTGAATTAAAAATTCACCCCATACACCGGAGCATACTCAATGTCTCAATCGTTTCTATGTTATATGTTTGTGATGAGAATATTGGCTATTAAGCTTAACTGCTGGTCAAAATTACTTCGCGATGGTGGTGAACGAATCGGCGATCTCAAGAAGTGGGTGAGAGAGGGATCTAGAAATGACTTTGGGTTTGAAACGAATATTTTTGTGTTCGTGGATAGCTCACACGGTAGAGCCACGCTCTCACCTGCCAGGCGGAGTTGTCGTACCAATAAGGTCGCAGGTTCAAACCCCACCACCGCCGCGAAAAAAAAAAAAAAAATTATTCTCTATTGTCTTCTGGCACTTTTCTACTCACTTCATATCTTGTTGTTACCAACATAAGTGCCTGCTCCACTCACTTTTCTGAATTAAAAATTCGTTCCTATAAGAAGCCTTTCCATTTTCAATTTAACTTTTACGGCGCCGTGAACTGGAAAATTCATGGAAATTGGGGAAGATCAAGGCTAGTGTGCCCTGGGGAAGATCCAAAAGTATTCCCACGACAAACTCCAAGACAGATAACACTAATTGTCCTCAGCATTGAATACCAAATGTGACTCATCGTCCCAAAATGGTATTATGTGGGATACGTTTCCGTCTCTCTTACACGCTGACCTGTCCTTAACATTCCAATCACACCCCGGGGACTCTCTACTCACTAACGCACGCCACGCCAACGTTTCATTCACACTCGTACCAGTAAGGTCGCGGGTTCAAACCCCCATCACCGCCGCGAAAATTTGTTATTCGCTATTATCTTCTGGCACTTTCCTACTCACTTCATCTCTTGTTGTTATCAACAGAAGTGCCTGCTCCACTCACTTTTCTGAATTAAAAATTCACACTCCAACCACCATTGAGTACAGACGATACAAGTTATAGATACTCCATTTCATTTTGTTTGTTTTCCACGTTCATTTGTTTATTGTTGTACTGACGAAGGGTTTGTACTCGAAACGTCCATTGTATGTTTTGTTCCAATCCGAAGCCTTTCCATCATCACTCTTTCGTTAGTATTTATGCAATGATAAATATTGTAAATTGAGTGAATTGTCAAAAATATGACACTTGAAAAAAGAATAAAGTGAATGATAATATGCTTTCAACAAGAACATAATATGCCCAATCTTTCATGGTCCGGATCGGTTTAACTTTACTGTCACTTTTTCGCTTCTACTTTATCACAACATAATACCAATTTGACTTCCTCCTCCTCCTCCTTCTCTTTTCTTCTTCTTCTTCTTCTTCTCCTCCTCCTCCTCCTCATTATCATCATCATCATCATCATCATCATCATCAACATTATTATTACTATTATTATTATTATTATTATTATTATTATTATTATTATTATTATTATTATTATTATTATTATTATTATTATTATTATTATTATTATTATTATTATTATTATTATTATTATTCTCCAACTTCTCCTCCTCCTCCTCCTCCTCCCCTCGTCCATCTCTTTGTTCATTTAACTACAGCTCCAAGACCATTAATTAACTCACCCCACCCAAAAGATCGACCGATTCCAAATGTCTCCTCATTACCCCCTTTTCACACGATAAGAAAGTCCTCATCATTCCAACTAAAGCCAAAAATAAACGGGGAAAATAGGTTAGTCTTGTACCAGTCATCAGGGCTGCCAACCTCAGTACAAGAAAAAGTGGATAGCTCATACGGTAGAGTCACGCTCTCACCGGCAAGGCGGGGTTGTCGTACCAATAAGGTCGCGGGTTCAAACCACCATCACCGCTGCTAATTTTTTTATTCTCTATTGTCTTCTGGCACTTTCCTACTCACTTCATTTCTTGTTGTTATCAACATAAGTGCGTGCTCCACTCACTTTTCTGAATACAAAAAAAAAGTGTAACATTTGGAGGAAAGAAGGTAACCAATTTGAAAATGTTAGCCTTAGTAGTCTTATTCTTTGTCATTGAGTAATTTTGGAAATAAATAATTCTAATAAAAAGTTAATGTAATTTCAAAAGCTTAATTAAGGAAAACTCTCTTCAACAGAGAGGACCTACAACATTTCTCTGTCGTCAATTTGGAATTTATTAATAATGCATTTATGTCTTTGTTTTTTTTTTTTTTTTTGGTTGTTGGCTGAAGAAGGGTTTTGAGACTGAAACGTTCCGTGTTTGGTATTTTGTTCTTTTTTTTTTTTGAATCTGTTAAGATTCATTTTTGTTTATTAATTTTTAAGGAAAACTAGGAAACAAAATTTATGATTCTTCAAACTTATCAAACAACAATTGGTGATAAATAAATATACATTGCAGGAGGATGGATGGAAAACGCCATTTTAAAAATGTAAAAAACAAAAACAAACATCAAACCCCAGCATAAAATTAAGCTTTCTCATATTTTGACGCTGATATGACCCAAATGTGTTGCAAGCGCCGCAAAACCCTTAAAAACAAAACAAAAACAAAAGCTTTCACATAAAATGTTTTATATTTGATTCATATTCAATTCTCGTAAGAGAAAAGAAAAAAAACCCCATAGAAATCTGAGAGAGAAAGCGTACAATCTTACAAAGGTAAAAAAAATAAAAAGCATAGCAATCAAATATGCCTTTATTCTTTTCTTTTTTTTTTTTTCAAATATATTTTTTGGCGTACAGTTGGCAGCCCTGCATTTCCATTATCTCAAAACCACTCCGGTCTCGTGTTCCAGGTCTGTCAACACACTCCACACAATATCTATCTCCACGTTCCACAACACCTCACGCCCCACACCCAAATTTGCGACTCACCGCCTCAAAATGGTATATAATGCTGCGATGAACCTCTGACCCCGAAAAGTGAATAGTTTAGTATTTGAATGATATGAAATATGAAATATTCTTTATTCTTTAGATGTCCATCATTGTTAGTTTAATTAAAACCTCACAATGATTGACATCTCTAGAATAAAGAATAATAAAGATATTTACATGCATGATAAATAATCCTCAAACTTCAACCTTCAACTTTTTATCAACATGAGCTTTTGTGTAGCGCATTCGGGTGTAAAATGAGTAACTGGCCGTTAACAGTGTTGTCTCTTTCCGAAAGAAATTGTAATATCGCCTAACAGGCGTCATGTCCAGTTCTTCATGTTAAATGTTGCTGTTGGCCAGGGACCCATTGTAAAGCGCTTTGAGCACGTTTAGTGGATATTGCACTATATAAAAGCTCAATTATTTTTTTGGGACAGGAAACATAAGCTTTGGCTGGCAACTTGTTTACTAGAGGGATAAATAAGTAGTCCTTTTAGAGCATTTTGATAAGAAATACTATGGGTGAGGTTATTGGAGGGGTAAAAAAAAATATTCTTGACCTCCAAAAGTCCAGTATTTAGTAAGCGTGGTCAGTGACCGGATGAGTGAATATATCATTATTATTATTATTATTATTATTATTATTATTATTATTATTATTATTATTATTATTATTATTATTATTATTATTATTATTATTATTATTATTATTATTATTATTATTATTATTATTATTATTATTATTATTATTATTATTATTATTATTATTATTGTAAGACTGCTAGTTTTAAATGGACGAGTCGTGTGAAATTGTATACACGGTTCTAAATGGCCTACTTGGGGAATGATAATGATAATGTAACATGAGTAAAATAAGCGCATTGAACACGGTTGATCCGTTATAATAGGCTGTATATATATATATATATATATATATATATATATATATATATATATATATATATGTCATGTGTATCTAGTTTATTTATGATATATTACATTATATAGAGCTGAGAGGAACCATAAATCAAATGATACAAACAGTCGGAGAATTCTATCTCACAAGGGGCGATAACTGTGAAGTGATTAACTACCCCGATCGGAATGAGAGTTACCTGAATCGAAACTACTATCACTTGAGGGTCGATTTTTAACTGTATTTGTAACCCATGGCGTCGATCCGATGTTATCTCAGGATATACAACAACCAGACACTGAAAGGTGACTTTAATGTTATAGATAGTATGCGCTTGGCTAAGAAGATCACAACATTGCCATCCGGAAGTATAACGGACCAACACACAAAACTGTGTGTAACCATGAACTTGTGTATCGTCCGGTTCATACAGTTTAGTGAGAACTACTCATAAACGTGGATGGCAGAAAACAATATCAAAGTCATGAGTGACGCCATCTTCGTTCTATCCATAAGAATAATTTTTTAAAACTTGAGCTTGAGCTTTTATATAGCGCAATATCCACTAAATGTGCTCAAAGCGCTTTACAAAGGGTCCCTAACCAACAGCAACACGTAATGTGTAGAACGAGACGTGACCTGACGTCTTTTAGGCGATATTACAATTTTTTTTTCCGAAAGAGAAAACACTGTTAAAGGCCTGGTACTCATTTTACACATGAGTACGGTGAGAGAATGTGAGTGAAAAGCCTTTTTCCAAGGACTATACTATGCGCCGAGCAAGGCTCGAACCCGGGGGCTCTCGATCCTAAAGCTAGTGTCATACTATAAGACCACATCATAGCCGCACCCGGAAATTTGAAATCTACTGGTTTTGCTCCGTAGGTGATTTGTATCATTCTCCTGCATAAAACATTTGAATTTAGTTCAACTTGCATATTTTTCTCGACTTTCAAGACAACGTCCATTATCTAAATCACCCAGACCGACGTCTCCATATATGCAGGTCTGGCATCCGAACATCCTTATGGGCCAAGTTCAACATTGTTGTACTGGACAATATCTTGCGTCGTTTTTTTTTTTTTTTTTTAAATTTCCATTACAACAATGAGCCTATCCCATAATAAAATTGGGTTATCAGACCTGTATATAAGTGTACCTCGACCCTGACATAATGCTAATGACTGATAATTTGTGACCCTTCGCCTCAAATCGGTATTATGTCGGGTTGGTTAAAATATTGAAAACTGAATTTATAGCCAGAAATATCAAACTTGTGTTGAGTTAGTATATTTTACTGAAGAGAATGGATACCATATTTTAGGTTGCTAATGCCAACAATTTACATTTTTGACCAGTTTAACATTTAATTCGTCTTTTAAGCATATGGTTCGTTCCGACATAATTCCGTTTTGAGACGATGGGTCACATTTAAAGTGACGGACGGGTCACCTTTTGGGAAGGAACTGTACCACCGTGACGACTGTGAAGGGTTAACAGCTAATCGCCGTTTCTCGTCAAACAATCTGCTGAGAGTCGATGGAATGCGACCCCAGCTTCAAACAGAATTGATACGTTATTATAGATAACCGGCTCAAGGCTCAATATCGATCTGCTTAACCAGTTAAATGCTGTATTGTGCGGCTATCTATGTGGTCTAGTGGTATGACAGTCTCTTTCGGATCGGAAGGTCCTGGGTTCGACCCTCGCGCTCGGCGCATAGTTGAGTCCTTGGAAAAGGCAAGAGTGTAAGAAATATTTTATTCTTCCCCTCAATCGATTCCGATTTCGTCATCTCTGAGTAAAAGACATTTTCAAAATTTTTTAGACGTCTAGATAATTCCTTTATTTATTTATTCACTTTTTTTCAAAATTCTTACTTTATTACAAATGATTATATTAAACTTGATATCATTACGCGTTACAATTTAGGGAGAGGGTGGAATATTAAAATGTTATAATACGATTCTAATTTTAACCTTCATTTTATATTTTGTAATTCTAACCGCCATTCCACTACATTTTGTAATTCTAACTTTCATTCTGCTACAGATTGTAATTCTAACATTTATTCAACTACATTTTGTAATTCTAACCTTGATTCTACTCCATTTTGTAATTCTAACCTTCATTCTACTACATTTTGTAAATCTTACGACCATTCTACTACATTCAGTAATTCTTACCGTCATTTTACTACAATTTGTGATTCAAATCGGCATTCCACAGTATCTAATCTGTAATTCTAACCACAATTCAACTACAATTAGTAATTCTAATAATCATTCTTCAATATTTTGTAATTCTAACGATTTTTATTCTAAATTCAATTTTTGGAATTTGGTCCATCTCGATAGAATACAGGATAGAGAAGAAGAGTTATATATAAAATCTAAGATTTTTCCAATCGGATTTTTAAAATTAAAAAAAAAAAATGTCATGAAAAGGTAACTCTTACCGTGGTGGAAAAATGTTCTGACGGTGTTGGCCTCTGTCAAGCCTTTTCCTTTCAGGGCAACAAAATGACTAGGGCCCCCTGGCCTTTCCACTTGCTGTTTATATAAATCCAACATATACTGAGGAACTGCTATCCGACTGTTGATTCGGGGTCTCTCCGTAAGGCCCGCATTTTTCAAAAACGCCTTCTCCAAAGCGTCCAGAACTTTCTTATCCTTGACGGACGCTGTGAGTCTAAACGGCTTTTTCTTGGGTGGGATGAGATCTTTTTGTGGTGATATTGACGAAGTGGCTGATGGTTTGGTGTGTGTTGAATGTTGTAGTTGTTGTTGTTGTTGTTGTTGCTGTTGTTGTTGTTGTTGTTGAGGATGTTGCTGCTGCTGTTGTTGATGTTGTTGTTGTAATCCTTTGGTTTGGGAAGTCCTCGATATGTGATTATGATTCTCCACCTTGGATAAATCAGAATCTACTTCGTGTAAATAAAATAGTGGATCGTAAGAGTGTAAAGAAGATGTTTCAGAAGGTGAAAAAGATGATGTTGACGATGGTGGTGGCGGTGATGATGATGTTGAAGACGACGACGATAACGTTTTGGTTGGGATTGAGGAAGCTGACAATGGCTGGAATGATAATGAGGGAGGTATTGGTTCTTGTGCTGGGACGTGTTGTTCTTTCTCTTGTAGATGTATCTGTGTGTGCCGTTGGTGTGTAGTGTGTAGTGTGCTGTCAGCGAGAATGAGTTGTAGTACCGAGGCTAGAGTTGACAGGATCACGATTAGACGACAGGGCGATCGAATCATAATGGTCCGGGCACCTGAAATGGAATAAAATAGAATAAAAATATTTAATTGATTAACAATAGTAAGTTTAGTTTAGAATACTGATAGATACCATCAGAAAGAGGCAGTTACGGTTTCTGGGACATGTGTGGAGAAGAGATGGAATAGAAAAGTTGGTAGCATCTGAGATGATAGAAGGAAAGAGAATAAGAGGAAGACAGAGAATGACATAATGGGAGCGATCTATATTCAGGTTTTCGTCCAACCAAGTCATCAATCACATGATTTGTTGCTGTACAACGATTGGATATTTCTTTTAAAATGTAAACACTCTGCTTTGCTTGTGAAAGTTGTTATCATACCAATGTGTTAAACTGAACAAAATTACGAATCGTGATGTTAGATATTTCGAAATCTGTGAGCACTTTTCACTAAGAGGGTCATTTTGAGCAAATTTTGCAATGTGACCAATGACCTTGAGCACATGGAAAGTTAATATAGATCATGCCCATTTAAATAATCTAAGAATGGCCAAGAGTGATTTTAAGAGCAACGCAGACTTCATGCGAACCGCAGAGGATCGTGCTACGTGGAGACTGTAACGTGCTCAAGAGTACAATTAAATAACAATGTGAAATTGAATGTAAGCTTCAATATAATATACGAAAACAGATAAAAATGGACGTCTCGGGTTTCTACTTTATCAACAAACAGGATGAATGAAACACTACAGATGAATGAGATAATGTGGTAATGTGGCGTTGTGACAACGGCTATTGTGGCCCTTGTGGCCTTTTTATGAGGTAAGATATTTTGGACATGTTGTCCGTCGAAAGAGAACTGTAATCTTGAGTCCTCAGATTATAGACTGCAACCACTGCATGCACTGATTTACTCTGGTAAACCACGCATTTAAAATTTTGGTCAGAAAACTCGACCTTCAAATAACGATCGATTAAAATAACCCCCACCTTGTCAAAAACTACAAATTCGTATATCTGATAATTTTTTTTAAGTAAAGGATTACAAAACTTAATATTTATTGACCAATTATTTTTAAATTATGCAAAATACCGGGGTCCCGATAGCTCAGTTGGTAGAGTACTCGCTTCACATGCGAAGGGACCGAGATCCACCCCGGGTGCAGTCGAGATTTTTTTTCTTCTGATCTCCTGTCCACCCAGCAGATATTGGGTAGCCGAGTCTGTAAATTTAGCGGAAAGTACTTTGCGATAGACTAGCGACTATCCAAAGGATAGCAAACAATTGCTATTGTCCGTTTCACGCCATAGAAACCGGGATAAACTCAGGCTTCATGGGCCGAATGGCTCTGAAGGATTATTTTTTTTTTTTTAATGCAAAACACACCAAAGGATGCAAAAAAAAAAAAAAAAAAGGGATGAACAATCTTTTAAAGCTTTGTTTGGTGTTACATTTGTCATTTCTATTTCACAATAACAATTCATAACAACACTACTTTCCTACCTACTGACGCCATTTTGAAAACAAAGTGGAGAACGTCTGACTTAATACCACTATCGCACGCTGGGTCACAAATGAGAAAAAAATCTCTCATTTAATACAATTGAGCACATTGGAACCATCAGGAAAAAGATAAGCTTATAAAACATTCAGGGCAATTATTCTAGGAGGCAAAGAACACAAATTAAATATGATTTTCTTCTTAAACTCACTCCAAAAAAAAAAAAAAGCGATTTTCTCTTTGTTATAAAATAATGGACTTAGCGAGTTTGGAAATTCATCTTTTCCTTATCAGTGTCCTAAAAAAAGAAAACAGACTTTTTTTCATGGAATTTGATTTTGTTTTTGTTGTTGTTTTTTTTGTTTGTATGTTTATGAACTTTTTTATTTTTAATTATTTTTTTTTTTTTTTGCTGTCTATTTTAAAAAATATTTTTTTTTGGGTTTTCTTTTGTTTTTTTGTTTGTTTTTGTTGTTGTTTTGTTTTTAGTTTTATTTATTTTCTACAAATTTGATTTTGAACGAATAAATCAGCCCAACACAATAATACCAATTGGAGTCTTTATGTCACATTATTATGGCGATAACCATAACATATAAAACATATCATCTTATTATTGTATTTTTGTTTCTCTTTCTTTCCTTTGTTGAATGAAGTCGTTGTTGCAATGTCCGCGTAGTTTGTTTGAAGGGCTTGACCCCATGTCGTGAACGTGCTGGGGATTTAAGTTGACAGGTCACCATTATGTGTTATTGTGTGTGTGTGTGTGTTAGTACGTGTGCGTGTGTTTGTGTGCGTGTGTTTGTGTGTGTGTGTGTTTGTACGTGTGCGTGTGTGTACATGTGTGTTTGTGTGTGTGTGTGTTTGTGTGTGTGTTAAAGTTGACACGGACCCTTTCTTTGATGAATTACAACAAATGTGACCCATCCCCTCAAGACAGTACAATGTCGGGGTGAACCAGATTCTGATGCCCCCCCCCCCCCTCCAAAAAAAATATTTTAAAAATCAGAAAAAAAAGAAGTTATGGATGTTAAATTTATAATAACTTGAGCTTTATACCGTACAGTATCCACGAAACGTGCTCACGGCGCCTTGCAAAGGAGTCCCTGGCCCAAAAGCAAACAAACAAACAACAACAAACCCTCTCAAACCTGGGACGTTGCTAAGTCTGAGCTGGTTGGTAAGATTAATTTTAAACAGAAAAATTTTGCGTTTCTTCAGTTAGGGCCTTAATTTTGTTAGGATTGTAACATTGGGGACTTTCGGGCATAGCTGGTAATTAAACAAGTTGGCCGTTCAAACTTAAAACATCTATATATATATATATATATATATATATATATATATATATATATATATATATATATATATATATATATATATTTATTCATTCTTTTTCTTTACTTTTCAACTACATAAAGATGCAGCTTCTTTTGGAATACATTATGAAGCATTGTAAACATTTAGAAATCGTAAAAAGAAATATTCTTAAAATTGGATATTTGTTTGTTTTCTAATTGATTTTTCTTTCCTTCTTCTTCTTCTTCTTCTTCTTCTTCTTCTTCTTCTTCTTCTTCTTCTTCCTTTTACCTTTGCCATCACATGAAGACGCAGTATCCTTGGGAACTCGCCTCGAACCATTTTCCGATACTTCATGGCACAGAATAAGATCCACCTTATAGAATAAGAATTACGGCGACCAACTCAAAAAAATAACACAAAACCAAAAAGAAACAACAAAAACCCTGAAAATTCCCTGTCAATCCGCTGAATTTGTTTTACAATTCTTACGCTTTGAAGACACAGAATAGTTCCACCCTAATGGGATAAGAATTGCGGCTAATGGGGGAAAAAACAAGGATAAATAATACCAAAATACCCCAAAATCTCAGTCAATCCGTTGAATTTTGATTTTCAATTCTATAAACGTTTTACGACCCAAATGGCTTATGGATCACATTGTACAACAATGAATCAAAGAAATTATCCCTTGTCATATTTTGACGTTTCAAACATTTCAGGTCAGTAAAATCCAATGAATTCCGGTTATATTTGAATCGGATATCGGAAAATAAACAGCGCGAGGTTTGGATTTTCTCATTAAAACTCAAATTTATCGTATAAAACGGGAATTTTCTTTTTCTTTCTAATCATAATTTGTTAAAACGTATAAAATATCAAATATTATTATATACAATTTTACACATAATGTCATGAAATAAAATCACACACTTCTGGATGACCTGTGTATTTATATTCGCCTTTTATGTTCAGCACACCAAAGATTCCCATGTTGTTTTTAGTTCTCTTCCTTCTCACTACACACATAGTAGCAGCTAAAGAAAACAATGACACGTTTTCAATATAGACATTGAAAGCAAATTTAAGACTGAACTATTGTCATATCTTGGATGTCAAATAAAACCCAAAATAATTCTATCTCTGCCGTATTCTGGATCAATGAGGAAAAAACCCATATATAAAAATTTGGCCAGAAAACTCGCCTTTAAATATCGATCGATTTAAATGACTCTCATCTTGGCAAAAACTCTCAAACCCGGGACTTTGAAGTCCAATTGATCCAATTGGATGAACTTAGAGAATACAACACACTCCTCCCTTTCTTGACTTATTGATGCAATACGTTTAGGTAAAAGACTCACAACATCCGCCAGCCAAATAAAACATACCCAACACACAATACTGTGTGTAACTTTTAACATTTATAGTCTGATTGAGATCATTTAGTAAGAACTAATCACTAATAGGCCGTCTAAAAGTTATAACAAATGACATCAACTTTTTTCCTTCTATTCGTCAGCTTGATTTGTGACGTGATTTTCTTGGCCAATGTCAGCCTATTGCGTGAATGCGTTTGTTAACTGCTTCAGTCCCTTGATCAGTGAATGTGTAATAATTACAAGTGTCCACTCATGATATAGGACAGAAATCTCACCAGTGTGGCTTGCTGTTTTCTATGACATGTATGGATTGTGAGTTTCATTCATTTGTAGAATCATCGAGTCCTTTGAAATATTGTTTACTAATGAATTGCCTCGGTAATACGATTCAATAGTCTGATGTCACGCCGCCTGGCAACGGCGGCCATCTTGGTTCTAAACAAAGATAATCATTACTTTTTATTTTTCATGCTGGCTAGAACTTTTCATATGCCTTGTGATCAGAATGTGTAAAATTCAAAACATGATCAAATTTATGGGGTTTTTTTTCCTCTGGATACGCTTTTATGCTCGCCGGAGAACTATTTCATACGAGCGTCCGCCATTGTTCCGATAGTTTAGAGCCAGTGTTACTAAGTTACCATGCGTCATTGGGAAGGAAGTGACGTTACGACTGTTGAAGAGTATTGTTCATTGTCTTGGTCACAACCAATGGACACAATCGGTGACAAACGCATTTATACATACATATATATATATATATATATATATATATATATATATATATATATATGTGTGTGTGTGTGTGTGTGTGTGTGTTTGTATATATTATGGTCTATCGAATGGCTGTCTCGATGACATGCCGACAATATTTTTTTTTCTTGGAGAAGCTATTGTAAGTAACACCACGTGGTCACGGTGTAACCCGAAGTAATCGGCGCCATGCTATGCATGACATTCGTGAGTGTATCAAAGTACATACATATCATTTTAACCAAATAATTCGATTTACACATGTATTTATCACATGTCACGCTCAATGTTTGACCGATTATTTTTAGCGTCATGATTCAGAAATGGGAGCTTTCTATAGATAGTATGCAGTTGACGTCACTCAAGCCTTTGTTATTGTATTTTGCCATCCGCGTTTGTGAGTGATTCTCACTGAACTGTATTAACCTGACTATAAAAGTTCATGGTTACACACAGTTTGTGTGTTGGACCGTTATACTTCCGGATGGCAATGTTATGAGCTTCTTAGCCAAGCGCATACTATCTATAAGCGCATACTATCTATAGATAGTATGCGCTTGGCTAAAAAGCTCATAACATTGCCATCCGGAAGTATAACGGACCAACACACAAAACTGTGTGTATCCATGAACGTTTATAGTCAGGTTAATACAGTTCAGTGAGCATTACTCATAAACGCGGATGGCAAAAAACAATAACAAAGATCCGTGTGACGTCATCTTTGAACTATCTATAGATAGTTCGAAGATGACGTCACTCAGAGGTCTTTGTTTTTGTTTTTTGCCATCCGGGTTATGAGTATTTTTTGCCATCCGGGTTATGAGTAATGCTCACTGAACTGAATTAACCTGACTATAAACGTTCATGGATACACACAGTTTTGTGTGTTGGTCCGTTATACTTCCGGATGGCAATGTTATGAACTTCTTAGCCAAGCGCATACTATCTATATTCATGTTTTCGTCCAACCGAGTCATCAATCACTTGATTTGTTGCTGTCTTACGATTGGCTATTTCTTCAGAAATGTAAACACGCTGCTTTGTTTATGAAAGTTGTAAACATAACCATGTATCAAGCTGAACAAAATGACCTATCGTGATAAAAATAACTGTGAACACTTTTACACTATGTGGGTCACTTTGAGCACATATTCCAATGTGACCAATGACCTCGAGCACATGGAAATGTAATATAGATAATGCCCATTGAGAGGGAAAAAAAAAAGATAATGACGCTTACCCCGTCTACTGCAGTTGTTGTGAAATAGACAAGAGATGACCACTTAATCATTATGTAGATATATCCAAGCTTTGAATAAGATGCTGCGTCGCTCTTAATTAACTCCGCCTTGCACATCCACCAACAAACTCACAATGTGTGTGTTTCTTTGACTAACTTCAGCCCACTTCCACATCATGAGTTATATTTCTTATATTCGTTCGGGTTTGTTTTTTTCCTTTTATAAAAATATATCGTGTAATTTAACATTTGTTTAATTTTTAAAAAATATTTATTTATGTTTAATAAGTTTATGTTTTTTTTTGATCTTTTGATTTTCAAAGGAGAAAAAAAATTGTGTTACAAAATAATCTATGCCAATATTATCATTGTCTGCATGGAGAAACACGTTTGATGTTCGAACCCCGTCCCAGAAACGGTCGCATTATTTGCGTAGCGGCATTGCGTTGCGTCGTCGCAGAAATAAGCCAGACCTGGGATCTGAGAGGAGGGCTTTGCTAACTGTGTGACGCTATCGTAAACACAGACGATCATCGGATGTAAACAAGACAATTTTATCCCCAGGGAATCGCAGACAACACATTGTACTCGTACACGGACGACGTGCTGAAGGTTGATCGAAATTAGAACCCGGGGTGAAAAAAAAAATGAATCACGGAAGACAGGAAAGTCAGTTTTTTGGGGGATTAAAAAAAAAAAACAAAACAAAAAAAAAACCACCTTTGAAATTGTTAAGAAAAGTAATAAAAATTAAAATAATAAATAATAAAATAATAAATAATAATAATAATAATAATAATAATAATAATAATAATAATAATAATAATAATAAGTAGTAGTATAGTAGTAGTAGTAGTAGTAGTAGTAGTAGTAGTAGCAGTAGATAGTAGTAGTAGCAGTAGATAGTAGTAGTAGTAGTAGTAGTAGTAGTAGTAGTAGTAGTAGTAGTAGTAGTAGTAGTAGTAGTAGTAGTAGTAGTAGTAGTAGTAGTAGTAGTAGTAGTAGTAGTAGTAGTAGTAGTAGTAGTAGTAGTAGTAGTAGTAGCAGTAGTAGTAGTAGTAGTAGTAGTAGTAGTAGTAGTAATAGTAGTAGTAGTAGTAGTAGTAGTAGTAGTAGTAAGGGTTGCAACATTGATGATGGTGATGCCACCATGCAAAACACATAAATAATATACGCCAGATCATGATCCAAAAGTCGTGGGTTCAAGCCCCAGTACAAACGTTACTAACAGTAGAAAAGCACATAGGAATCATGACCTATATTATTATATTATAGGTATGGCCTAGCCCTTTTAGGTTTATTCTCAGAAGACTTTCTGCTTTAGCCCTACCCTGGGTTTCTTGTTACTTATCTTTCCATCATTCCATATCACTATGGAAAACGCACTTAAATTAACAACCACATCCATGCTTCATTATTGTTCGTCATGATTTCCCTTTCTTTCTCTTTTCTTTTTTTTTTTTTTTTTTTTTTGTTTGTTTGTTTTTTGTTTAATTCTTTTAACGAAAAATTCAATTTTCAGCTCCGAGTTAATTCGACAAACACAACGCTTTGAAACTGCACGTAACAAATGAAGGAAAGAATTTTTATTTAAAATGTCGATATTATTGTTACAAACTCTAAATTAAATCATTATAGGAGTAATTCTAATCGTAAACTATCTACAAGAGATGAAGTGAGTTGGAAAATGAAGAAGACAATAGAGAATAAATTTTTTTGGCGGCGGTGATGGGGATTTGAACCCGCGACCTTACTGGTACAACAAACTCCGCCTGGCCGGTGAGAGCGTGGCTCATACGGTAGAGTCACGCTCTCGCCGGTCAGGCGGAGTTGTCGTACCAGTAAGGTCGCGGGTTCAAATCCCCATCACCGCCGCGAAATTTTTTTATTCTCTATTGTCTTCTGGCATTTTCCTACTCACTACATCTCTTGTTGTTACCAACATAAGTGCCTGCTCCACTCACTTTTCTGAATTAAACTATCTGCATGTGACTTTACAAAACCTGATTGTTGTAATGGAAATACTAGCAAATCAACGTGAATTATAACCC
>NC_088360.1:98018301-98038301 GCF_034508935.2 Berghia stephanieae
TTGTTGATGAGATCAATACGTTATTTAACAACCACCCAAAATGCCTTTGGTCTGGAGGATGTCGACATTTAGTTAAGGGTAGATTTACTTCTCCCCAAGGGTCGTGGAAGGTTATGGAGGTATTTAGGATGGGGGTAACCTATAGATAGTTAGCATGCGCTTGGCTAAGAAGCTCACAATCACAACATTGCCATCCGGAAGTATAACGGGCCAATACACAAAACTATGTGTAGTAACCATGAACGCTTGTATGTTACTACAGTTTAGTGAGAATTACTCATAAACGCGGATGACAAAAAGCAATAACAAAGACCCGAGTGACGTTAACTTAGAACTATCTATAGATAGTATGCGCTTGGCTAAGAAGCTCACAACATTGCCATCCGGAAGTATAACGGACCAACACACAAAACTATGTGTAGTAACCATGAACTGTTATAGTCTGGTTACTACAGTTTAGTGAGAATTATTACTCATAAACCCTGATGGCAACAAAGCAATAACAAAGACCTGAGTGACGTCAACTTCATACTATCTATAATATCATGGTGTAGATCAGACCTGCCGACTTGGAATTTGGTTCAACAGTCGTGACGTCACTTCCCTCGTAATGCCGCATAGTAACTTAGTAACTGGTTCTAAACTATCAGAACAATGGCGGACGCCTTTATGAAATACTTCTACGACGAGCGTAAAAGTGTATCCAGAGGAGAAAAACATTGTAAATCCGATCATGTTGTGACTTTTTTTTACATTCTGATCACATGACACGTGAAAACGGTCTAGCCAGCATGAAGAATAAAAAGTACTGATTTACTTTGTTTAGAACAAAGCTGCTCGTTGCTGGGCGGACGTGACATCAGACTATTGAATCCTATTGGGAAAAAAAATCGTAGTTTTCAAGGGGAATAACGCAGTAGACATGATAACTGCCATTAAAAATGATCAAGTTGTGTTTAAATACATTAAATTAAAGCTTTGAAATCCTTTATACTCTCTCTCTCTCTCTCTCTCTCTCTCTCTCTCTCTCTCTCTCTCTCTCTCTCTCTCTCTCTGGCAACAAATCTTCATTTTCAAGCAGTTCATTGAATTAAAAATCTTTATATAACTGTCAATTAGGACCCCCAAAAATTTCGCAGTTCTACGAAATTTTCGTAGTAGTTGTAAATAGTAGGTGGAATCAATGTAAGTGGTTTGTAGGTGGGTGGGAGAATAATAGTAGTGGGATGGATGAATGAAGGGATGGTGGATTTGTGGGCGGTGGATAGATATGTGGATGGGTGGATTGAATTGAAAGATTAGTGGATAGATGGGTGAATGAATGGATAGATGAGAGAGAGAACATTGATATTAAGAGGGGCGGTTGGATGGGTCGATGGAAGGACAGATAGGTGAAAAGGCTGATGTATAGATGGATGGATGGATGGATGGATGGATGGATGGAAGGATGGATTGGTGTTTGATGGGTGGATGGATGGATGGATGGAAGATGAACAGATGGATAAATTAATGAAGGGATGGATGAGTTAATGAATGAAAGAATGAATGAGTGGAATGGGCGGCTCAGTGAATTAAGAGATGGATTGATGGATGAAGGGATGGATGTTGACTGGATAGATTGGAAGAGGAATTGAATGAAAGATTACGTGTATGGATGAGTGTATGGATGGATGGATGGATATATGAATGGGCGGGTGTATGAATAACTGGATGGAGGGATGGAACGATGGATGGATGAATAGATGGATGGATGGATATATGAATGGGCGGGTGTATGAATAACTGGATGGAGGGATGGAACGATGGATGGATGGATGGATGGATGGATATATGAATGGGCGGGTGTATGAATAACTGGATGGAGGGATGGAAAGATGGATGGATGGATGGATGGATGGATAGATGGATGGATGGATGGATGGATGGATGGATGGATGGATGGATGGATGGATGGATGGATGGGTGCTTGTATGGGTTGGTGAATGAAGAGATGGATGGATGATTTGACTATGGATTGATATATGTATAGAGGGAAAGATGAACTGGTATGTAGGTTTACGGATAGACAGTCGAAGGTGAGGAAAGTAGAATGTATTATTAGATGAATGAATAGAACATGGATGAATGATGGATGGATATATTGACGGTATGGGTTTAAACGTTTATACCGGATAAAGATCACAACCCTCTAATATTTATCTATTTATCACTTTATTTCTTATTTCCTATTACTCCCATGTCCTCTGAGTAAAATGCAGACTATTTCCGACAATAAAGATATTGTGTTATGTAACGAAATATTCACCCGTTGACAACTGAAGAGACCTTTAACACCCAGATCATATCAAAATATAACGGGTATCGATTTTGTGAATTAAATTGACGGTTCTGTTCTACTATTTATCTACCATTCCGAAGCCTTTTAATTCTATTCCACCAGGAATTCTTCAAGAGGAGATTGCTAGGTTGACAGAGACCACAGGTGTTGCAATGATAATATAACAGCATGCGCTATCGCACATCGTCTCAACAAGACAATGAAATTTTCCAGACATACTCTCTGAGGGTGGAGATCTAAGTTCCTGTCTATTTATTGTTATCATATCGGTCTGTTGTATATACACAACGTATTTTAAAAAAAGAGAAAATAAAATAATTATTACGGATGTTAGTCTCGCATATTATCATTTTCAGTTTCATTTATCCATCAGTGCTTATTGAACAGTGCTTGCAACTTGCAAGGTGTTTTAAAAATATGTATAATATTATGTGTAGTTACACACACACAAACACACACACACACACTTATATATATATATATATATATATATATATATATATATATATATATATATATACATATATATATATATATAGTCAGATAGTGGGGATGGGGGAGGGGTGTATTTGGAGGTTGGGGCAGATAGGCAGGATACAAGACATACCATTATAAAAATCCCAAGCATTTTAGCTACTTCTTTATCCGAAGCCTTTTAGGAGTTTATCATCGGAATGACAGGGACCACAGGCATAGCAGAGTCTCGTGTTATCTTACTTCTCACCAACACAATGAGGTCTACCAGTGATTTATTATTGCTTGCTCATCCTTCGTGGAAGACTATAGTCTCCTTTGGTGTGGTCCGAGTGTTTCTTTTACCTTTAACATGTTACCCATAGCAGCGTGGCTCAGTGGCTTTGCTTCGTACCCGAAAGGTACAGTGTTCGAAGTCTCCTTTGGTGTGGTCCAAGTGTTTCATTTACCTTTAACATGTTAACATAGCAGCGTGGCTCAGTGGAATGATCTTTGCTTCGTACCCGAAAGGTACCGAGTTTGAAGTCTCATTTGGTTTAGTCCAAGTGTTTCATTTACCTTTAACATGTTAACATAGCAGCGTGGCTCAGTGGAATGGTCTTTACTTCGTACCCGAAAGGTACCGAGTTCGAAGTCTCCAGTGATGTGGTCCGAGTGTTTCTTTTACCTTTAACATGTTACCCATAGCAGCGTGGCTCAGCGGAATGGTCTTTGCTTCAAACCCGAAAGGTAACGAGTTCGAAGTCTTCTTTGGTGTGGTCCGAGTGTTTCTTTTACCTTTAACATATTACCCATTGCAGCGTGGCTCAGCGGAATGATGGGTGCTTCGTACCTGAAAGGTACCGAGTTCGAAGTCTCATTTGGTGTGGTCTAAGTGTTTCTTTTACCTTTAACATGTTACCCATAGCAGCGTGGCTCAGCGGAATGATCGGTGCTTCGTACCCGAAAGGTACCGAGTTCAAAATCTCCTTTGATGTGGTCCAAGTGTTTCTTTTACCTTTAACATGTTACCCATAGCAGCGTGGCTCATGGAATGATCTTTACTGTGTACCCGAAAGGTACCGAGTTCAAAGTCTCCTCTGGTGTGGTCCAAGTGTTTCTTTTTACCTTTAACATGTTACCCATACCCCCCAAAATAGGTATTAGTCAAGGCAATTTCATTTTTTTTTTAACTCATCAGGAAACTTGAGTTTCTATATAGTGCAATATCCACTAAACGTGCTCAAAGCGCAACCTTCGTCATTTCATTTTTTTTTCATCCTGGGACCTCGTTGAAGACTTCCTTGAAGTCTCAGGTTGAGAGATCCGGAGAGAGAGAGAGAGAGAGGATGGAGAGAGAGGATGGAGAGAGAGAGAGAGAGAGCGAGAGAGAGATAGATAGAGAGAGAGAGAGAGATAGTAGAGAGAGAGAGAGGAGAGAGAGAGAGAGAGAGAGAGAGAGAGAGAGGGGGGGGGGGAGGAGGGGCGTATTTGGAGGTTGGGGCAGAGCGGCGAAATATAAGACGTAAGAAAATCGGGCTTAAGATTTTTGGCATGAAAAAAACAAAATAAAACAAAACAAAACAAAAGAAAACAACAATCTATATTGTAGTCTCCAAAATAACGTAGAGAAATGAATCCAAAGATAGATATTTGATTTAGATCCTATAAATACAATTTCCGGGAACTAATTCGTCCCAACATAATACCCCTTGGAGACGATGGGTCACATTTTGATGTCATTGATGAGAACGTAGACTGTGTATTGTTCTGTGTAAATTTCTGGCATATTCTGTGTGACTTACTTAGGTGGCAACAGGCCCCGGCACCGGTGATAAGTTCAAGATGGTGTGTTGTTTTACTGCATATCTCCCAAACAGGATTGCCAAATTATTTTTGGCATAAAATGCCAAAAAATACGTAGAAACCCCCCCCCCCCCCCCCCCGCCAAAATGGTATGATAAAAATATATATGTCAAACTCCTCAAGTCACCTCTCTTTCTCTCTCTCTCTCTCTCTCTCTCTCTCTCTCTCTCTCCCTCCCTCTCTCTCTCTCTCCCTCCCTCTCTCTCTCTGCTAAAAGGTAAAGAATGGAAGGAAAACACTTGATTCTGTTTTCCCACTACGATGAGGAAGTGCTTTGGCTTCATAAAAAAAAGTCACCTCATCAGAAAAGTTGAAAGAAAATCATGTTAATTAATTTGTTTATTCAATCGGTGAAATTAATTAATTTTTAAAGAAAAAAAAATGCTTAATAAACGCCGAAAATTTGACCAACCTAAATTCTCCAGACATAACAACATAAAAAAATAATTCTTTATTTAAGTTTGGTATCTAAAACGTCAGCTTGGCAACCCCAAATATCTCCCACGTGCTGACAGGAAAACAATGAAAGATTCCATCTATTTACACGACAAGCTACGTCAACACACAAACACACACGAGTCGTAGCAGTAGAGAAATATAAGCTATTTTCACAAAGATTGTTCCAATAATATACAAGGTAATAGAAATGAGGATAAAGATAATATTTCCAACAATTTGCATCATTTGTCTTAGACAGGTAGGGCTAGATAACATACACAACATCATCAGTGAGTGGGGCGTGTTTACTGAAATAATTGTCGTAAACACAGTTTAAAGTGCGTGAAACTCGAAATGCAAATGATTATCATCATCATCGTCGTCATCATTATCATCATCATCATCATCATCATCATCATCATCATCATCATCATCATCATCATCGCTATCATTATTATTATTATTATTATTATTATTATTATTATTATTATTATTATTGTTGTTGTTGTTGTTATTATTATTATTATTATTATTATTATTATTATTATTATTATTGTAAACATTATAATTATAATAATAATAATTATTAATTATTATTATATTATTATTATTATTATTATTATTATTATTATTATTATTATATAATAATAATAATAATAATAATAATAATAATAATAATATAATAATAATAATAATAATAATAATACATATTTTAAAATTAATTAATTAATTAATTAATTTACTTGATCTATTTATTATTTATTTGTTTGTTTATTCTAACACAAAGCAGTGGAGTTACACATGAGTGAATGAAACTAAAAATAGTTGTAAATACGGTGCCAGAAAAAAACCCCTAAAACCTCTGAGATTTTAGTTTTCGCCACTGTAAGAAACTTACGTTTTATATTTTTCCTTTTAAAAACAAATTTTAACCCCTAGACCACCTCGGTACGATGTATCTACACTTATTTGCAGTTATGATAACCTGATTTTTATTATATGCTCACTGTTATAAGGGGAATCTTTTAAATTAATGCCTATTATGTTAATGTTATGTTATGTTTATGTTAAACTACGAGTCCCATAATTGCGTTAAAATGTCAGATCTGCATGTATATATATATATATATATATATATATATATATATATATATATATATATATATATATATATATATAAATATATGTGTGTATGTGTGTGTGTGCGCGCGCACGTCGCACCGATACAATTCCGGCTTGATGCGATGGGTCACGTAATATTTATAACATAGTATAATTTTATAGTTTCGGAATTCCCCACTGTATGTATCTATGGCACGACACATAGTAAACAAATGGCCAACAAACCGGAAACAAAGAACAGCGTCCATAGAAACGCTACGCACGACAACGGAGGTAGAAGAAGAAGAAGAAGCAATAACAAATTATGGAGCAGGATAGATGTCTAAAAAGGTGCGGGTGAAACAGTGCTAGACAAAGCAGAAGAAAGTATGAAAAAAAAATTCATCCTAAAAAAGATTTATATTTTTTAATGATTTTCTTCCTTGTAGAAAAAAAAAAAACAAAATAACAAACACAACACACACACACACACACACACACACACACACACACACACACACACATAAAACAAAAGACTTGAGTATTTATAAATCGAAATATCCACTAATTATCTGAATAAGTGAGTGTGAAGAGGTGCCAGACAAAGCAAGAAGAAAAATACGAGAAAATACCCATCCCAAAAAATCAGTCCTCTTCGACGGGGGAACGAACCTCAAACCTTCTGATTACCGGTCAGATAATGTTGATATTCTCAATATCCACAAAACGCACTCAAAGCGCTTTACTAGGGGTTCCTAGCCAACAGACTTGTTTAACATAATATAGGACGACATGTTAGGTGATATTACAATTTTGTCCGACAGAGACTATGCGGTTAACGACCAGGTACTCATTTTACACTGAGTTCGGTGAGAGGATTAGTAAAGATCACTTGCCAAGGACTCAATTGTGTGCTGCTAGCTGAGAGCGGGATTCGAACCCTGGACCTTCTTCCTTCATACCACGAGACCATCTTTTCGCATTTTTTCTATCTGTTTTGTCGGCAGTGTTATTTATATACACACCTTTTCATATTTTCTATAGAAGGAGCACACATTATGTAAACATTGAATAAATATTATGAGCATGTTTGGCTGGAACTATATGTAGAAAAGTTGTCCTGTGCTTTTTGATACGATACGATGGCTGTCTGTAGCCTACTGACACAATTTTGGTGTATGAGGGGAGGGCACCCATTCATTATCAACATCAAAGCGGGGGGTAACTCGAGATCAAAGACAGATTTGATGATAATTAATGCAGATTTAGCAAAACTGAATTTTATCATGGACACATGCAAATAAATAAGTAGATAAATGGATTAATACAAAAATGTACAAATAAATAAATAAACGTTATATAAATAAATAATTTAGTAAATAAATAAATAATAGATATTAATTAAACAAGTAAATAAAAAGATAAAGGAATGAATGAATGAATCAATAAGTAAATAAAATAATTTTTTAGGCCACATTTACAGACATATCAACTACATATTACGAATTAAGCATCAAATGGCACAATAATTTCCCTAGATTTCTGTGAATTTGAAGTTTAAATATGATAAAATAATATAGGTCGAGTGAGGAATTGTAGGGGAAAAAAATCCTCAATATCTCAAAATTGGGGAAAACGGAGTTAGGGAGTTTTGGAAAACCACTCTTCAATTGCTTGCTATCCTTTTGGCAGGACGCTAGTCTATCGCAAAGAACTTACCATCAAGTCTAACAGATCCAGCTACCCAATCACTTTTGGGTGACAGGGAGGTCAGTAAAGAAATTCATTTCGACTGCACCTGGGTTAGATCTCGGTCCTTTGCGTGTGAAATGAATGCTGTACCTACTGAGCTATTGGGATACTCTTAGTCCTTTAAACAACTGAGCTTTTATATAGCGCAATATCCACTAAACGTGCTCAAAGCGCATTACAAGGGGTCCCTGGCCAACAGCATCATTTAACGACATGTAGGACGGGACATGATGCCTGTTAGGCGATATCACAATTTGTTTCGGACTAAGACAACGCTGTTAACGGCCAGATACTCGTTTTACACCTGAGTACGGTGAGAGAATGTGAGTAAAGAGCCTTCTCCGAGGATTCAACTATGCGCCGGGCGAGGCTCGAACCCAGGACCTTCCGATCCGAAAGCGAGTGTCATACCACAAGACCACATAGCCGCATAAAACCACATAGCCGCACAAGACCACATAGTCCTTAGTAAATTTATATTTCAAAAATATCATAACAGATATTCTAGCACTTTGCATTGGATTTTCGCATGAAAAAATAAATGCCTTCTTTCAAAATATTACACTAATAATAATCTGAGGAAGATTAGGAGGCTCAGAAGTACGTTCTTTGGTTCGTACCTAAAAGGTACCGAGTTCGACTACCCGCCTCGTTGTGTCGTCCCCTTGAGCAAGTCGCCTCGCCCTATGTCACTTTGCCGCGCTGCTCTGCGGCTGACGCCTGGGTTATTCTAGTCTTAAACCCAAAAGACAAATTTCCCCTTTAGGATTAATAAAGGGAATTTTTTATTTATTCTTATTTTATTATATTACAGGCTGAGACAATCCAATCGTTGCTTCTTAGTCCAAGCATCAGTAACACACTTTATAGTCACCTGGAACAACTACAAAAGACGTCTAACTTCTACGGCATGGCACAAGACCGAAGGGCTAGAGCTCAGGTGGTCGCTGGTTCGGATAAGTAAGTAAGTTGCTTCTTAGAGTGAATGTCTTTTGGAGGTACACCGCTTTGCGAAGTCCCAGGTTTGAGAGTTTTTGTCAAGGTTGTGTTGGTGTAAGAAAACAATTCTACCTAACACGTACGTATTTAAAATTTTGGTCAGAAAAATCGTCCTTCAAATATCAATCGATTAAAATGATCCTCATCTCGTCAAAAAAAAAAAAATAAAAAAATCTCCAGGAAATTGAAAGGACGAGATTTTAGGCCAAAATTTTTAAAAAGTGTTTTGGGTTTTTTTTTTTCAGAATACGGCGGTGTTGTGAACTGTGAATAGCACACACTTATCACCCATCATCTCCTTGACGTGAAGCTAATACAACCTGTTCTCTCTGGCAATTTCCAAATGTCGGCAAACATTCAAGACCTCTCCAAACTTTGAGGAGACCGTGTTAATTTATTCCATTTATTGTCCTCGAGTGGTGGACAAGGTTGTCAGATTGAATTTTTAAAAAAATGCCAAACAGGTAATAGAAAGAAAAAAAAGTCAACTGTCTTTTTTTCTTAAACGGTATTTAGTTAAAAATTGAATATATATTGAAAAATATGTATGTGCATCTATAATGTGGTCTTGTGGTATGGCATTCGCTTTCGGATCGGAAGGTCATGGGTTCGAGCCTCGCTCGGCGCATAGTTGAGTCCTTCGAAAAAAACAATTTTGGTACGTTCTCTCAACGTACTCAGGTGTAAAATGAGTACCTGCGTTGTCTCTGTCGGAAAAAAATTGTATTATCGCCTAACAGGCGCCATGTCTCGTTATTTATGTTACTACGTGTTGCTGTTGGTCAGGGACCCTTTGTAAAGCTCTTTGAGCACGTTTAGTGGATATTGCACTATATAAAAGCTCAAATTAAATCATATGTGACTTATATTATTTAAATTTATTTCATTGATGAGATCGAATAAGTTCCTTAACTTATCAGAAACGTCATATTCCATAAATTATTATCTGAGAAAAGAAATCTAACCAATTTTTCCAACCCATTTCTAGCTTTGCTAAATACAGCGCACATTTTAATAGAGATTTAAAAAAAAAACCCATCTTAATTCGTGACCTGCCGTCTCAAAACGGTATTTTGGCGGGATGAATATGTTCCCTAAAAATTAATTTAGAATCAAAATGATGAGAAAGACGACCTTCGAGAGTTTTGCATTGCACGAAATAGTGTTAATCCTCCTGCACACAATAACGCCAGGAAATACTGGATCTCCTCAAACCGCCTCATAACTGGACATGGCAGAACTGCATCAAATATGTGCAGATGGAAACTTGGAAACAGTGATACCTGCCAGAAATGTCAGGCAGCCCCAGAGACCAGCGATCACATCGTCCTCTACTGTCCAGTCACGAAACTTGAAGGTGGCTACGAAACCGTCCTTAGGGCGGAGGAAGACTTTAGACGCTGGGTTGACGAAATAAATTTGGAGGTGTAGCCATACGCTACTACTACTACATAAAAAAATTAAAATTGAGATTTGATATAGCTCAATATCCACTAAACAACACTTTACAAGCGCTTCATAATGACTAGAAACTAATCTGAACTTTCATGGTTGTGGCTATAGATAGAAAGAACAAAGTTGATGTCACTCAGGTATTGGTTTTTGCCATCCATGGTTATGAGTAATTCTCAGTAAGTTGTATTAACCATTACTATAAACGTTCAAGGTTACACATAGTTTTGTGTGTTGGTCCGTTATATGTCGGGATGGCAATGGTGCGAGTTTCTCAGCCAAGCGCATAGAATCTAAAGATAGTATGCGCTTGGCTATGAAGCTCACAACATTGCCATCCGGAAGTATAACGGACCAACACACAAAACTATGTGTAATCTTAAACGTTTATAGTCTGGTTTAGTGAGAAATACTCATAAACGCGGATGACAAAAAGCAATAACAAAGACCTGAGTGGCGTTAACTTCATTCTATCTATAAACTCAAAATCCAAAACCTCGTTAATCCCGATATAACAATAATACCGCTTTGAGGTGGTGTGTCACATTTTGACATCCACAGGTGCCATGAACAAGTGTCTTAATAGAAGGAAAATTCCACCCCGTCTTGACAGTGTAATGATAAAAGTTAATAAGTCTATTTTGTGGAATAAGTATTGACGTGTCAAACAAAATTTGGCATTAACGACGCCAAACTGGCAACCTCAGTGGTTGATAACCTTTGACTTCTCACTAATTCTCGACATTCCCCAACTCAAGATAAGAAAAAAGAAAGAATTGGTTAGATGGAAGTCCTTCAACAATCAACTTTCTATAATCTGACAATACACATTTTCAATTTTTTAAAAAAGATTTTGGCCAGAAAAAAAAAATAATTCAAACTTCAACCAATTAAAAATAACCCTGAAATTTCTAAAATTCTAAAAGCTAATCTCTCTCATTTTAAAAAAATCTGACTTAAGGCTTTATGAAGTTGCTAGTTTTGGGACTTTTTCCACAAGTTAGAGATTTTCTCTAGTCGATCGATATATCGTTCTAGAAGTTTTCTGGCCAAAATGAGATAAATAATATAATGTCTTTTGCCAGAATGAAGTCAATCCCCGTAACATTGTCTCGATTTGCCACCTGGGCACAGAGATGATAAAGTGAATTTGCCACGAATAAATTTGATTTGTATTGAAAGAAAAACACTTCGGGAGGTTGTTATGGTGTAAGAAAACAATTCTGCCGACATTACAAGAAAACGCGTATTTAAAATTTTGGCCAAAATCTCGTGCTGCAAATTATCGAACGATTAAAATGAACCCTCATCAAAAACTCTCAAACCCGGGACTTTATTAGAAGTCCCGGGTTTGAGAGTTTTTGACAAGATGATGGTCATAATTTTAATCGATCGGTATTTATTGAAAGACGATTTGATTTTCTGACTAAAATTTTTAAATAGTGGTTTAAAAAAGAAATTTTACGACACAATTGAAGAAGAGGAAATTAGTCTGGATTGTTTAATCAAACTTCAATCTTTCACCCCGTCCAACTTGATCTCTCTATTGTAATAAATATTATATTATGTGACCAGTTTGGGTTGAAAACGGTAATAATAATATGTCTTTGTGTCCTGTCGGAAAGTGACTTGAAAATGAACATTATCAGAATATCTATGAATGTGTGATCTAGCGAGTCACAACGGTAATAGCTCGGGATGAATAGGATTCAATAGTCTGCAACGAGCAGCTTGGTTCTAAACAAAGAAAATTGGTACTTTTTTATTTTTCATGCTAGCTAGAATTTTTTCACATGTCAAGTGATCAGAATGTATAAAAGTCAAAACATGATCAGATTTACTATGTTTTCTCCTCTGGATACACTTTTATGGTCGTCGGAGAAGTATTTCATAAGGGCTTCCGCCATTGTTCCGATAGTTTAGAACCAGTTACAATGCGTCATTACGAAGGAAGAAACGTCACGACTGCTGAAGCCTATTAGGGGATGAGAATCAAATTTTGTCACCTGGTGTGGATTCCGGAGAAAAAGAGGAGAAAAAAAAAGGAAGACCAAAGTCAACCTTGAGGAGAGACCTTCTGGAAGAGCAGCTGAAGAGGTCTGGGGTGCGCTGACAGGAGATGGAAAGACTGGCGCCAACGACAGAAGAGGATGGAAAAGTTTCATCGGTTGTCCATACCCACTGGGGGATGGAGATTGAAGAAGAAGAAAAAGAAGAGGAGACGTTGAAGTTACTATGTCCAATAGTAATGTTTTGTAAACAAAAATAAACTATATATATATATATATATATATATATATATATATATATATATATATATATATATATATTATATATAAAGGGCATTTGAAGTTGTATTTGTTTGGGGTTTTTTTTGGGGGGGGGGGGGGGGGACTTTTTTGTTTGTTTGTTGTTTTGTTTTTTTTCCCGTCTAGCAGGCGATTGGAAAATATACTGAGAGTTTATAACATACTAAATTCCGTAAATATACGGAAAATTGGAAACCTTGTAAAATAGACATTATCTTGTTACATAACTCTCAAACCTGAGACTTCCTTGAAGACTTTATTGAAACCTCAGATTTGAGAATTGTTTACAAATTGAGGACCATTTTAGTAAACCGATATAACTTATTGAAGGATTAGTTTTCTAGGTAAAATTTTCATAATTTTATATTTAATGTTCAAATTGGGAAATCATAGTGACTATGAAGTGTACATATTTTTGTAAATCACCTTGTAATTTTTTATTTTTTTTTCTTCTTCTGATTGCTACAGTTTAACAGAAGTTTAAGAATAAAATGTTCGTTCTGTGTGTAATGTTTCATTTGAGCATTCATTTTGTGTGCATTGTTTCATTTCAAACATTTACTTTTTACCATCATTCACCTGCAATGTACTTTTATGATTTGTAAACATTCTTTCTTTCCTCGTTAAACACAATACGTCAAGCGGGTTACTTTTACCCCCCATTGAATTCCTCAACAGTTAAAGAAAAGGCCACAATGAAATATCGCTTTACGATTTTACGCCAAATATCGATATCAAAAGCACAAGAGTGCATGTGTGTATGGATTGTGGTTTTCTTTATTAGTTTAACCGAAAGTAAATTTGGCTTTTTTCTTTCATTCTTCTTTGTTTTTTTTTTTTTTTTGTTTTTTTAATTGGGAAAATGCGCAATTAATGCCTGCAAAAAGGTTAATCTTTTTAAATTGAAAGCCAAAAACAAAAAAACAAAAAAGACCAAAAAACAAAAAACAACCCCCCCCCCCAAATACAAACCAAACAAAAAAAAAAAACAACAAAAAACAACAACAAAAAAACAACAAAAAAAAAAAAAAACAAACAAACAAAACAATACACACTTTAAAATTTTTGGCCAGAGAACTCGTCCTTCTGAAATTAACGATTTATCAAAATGACCCTAATATTAACAAAAGATCTCACACCCGGGTATTTGTTGTTGTGGTAGTAGTAGTAGTAGTAGTAGTAGTAGTAGTAGTAGTAGTAGTAGTAGTAGTAGTAGTAGTGATAATAATAATAATAATAGTAGTAGTAGTAGTAGTAGTAGTAGTAGTAGTAGTAGTAGTAGTAGTAGTAGTAGTAGTAGTAGTAGTGATAAAATAATAAGTAGTAGTAGTAGTAGTAGTAGTAGTAGTAGTAGTAGTAGTAGTAGTAGTAGTAGTAGAGTAGTAGTGTAGTATGTAGTAGTAGTAGTAGTAGTAGTAGTAGTAGTAGTTAGTAGTAGTAGTAGTTTAGTAGTAGTGTATAGTGTAGTAGTAGTAGTGAGTAGTAGTAGTAGTAGTAGTAGTAGTAGTAGTAGTAGTAGTAGTATGTAGTAGTAGTAGTAATAGTATGATAGTATAGTAGTAGTAGTAGTAGTAGTAGTAGTAGTAGTAGTAGTAGTAGTAGTAGTAGTAGTAGTAGTAGTAGTAGTAGTAGCCGCAGACATCTGTAAATCTGAATTTAATTTCGCTGGTATTCACATTTTATGATGTTAAAATTCCTCGCCGACATCTGGTTGGGACGATGGTTGTATCAAATAAAGCATTAATAATTGTCTATTATTCACCTTTTTCTTTCTAAGCAGCCGAATTCATTTCATGTATTATCACTTCCATTGGTCTGTTTGGCGTTTCATTCTTATAATCTGGCAACTTTTATACCATCACCTTGGCCAAAATCCAACATAACAGCGCGACAACCGCCATTTTGTTTTTTTATGGACTTGACAAGTGTTTGAACGGCTGACAAACTACTTGTAAAGACAACAGGTGTTCTCACACAACTACCTACTATTACGAGATAGTAGATTTCAGTTAATCGTTTACAGTTTGCAAGCTTATCTCCAGCACCACCATCAGCAAACTAATTCGAACTCCGTGCGTGCGGATACTTAATAATTTTTCTCTTATTTACGCGGATATGTGGTCTAGTGGTATGACACTCGCTTACGGATCAGAAGGTCGGCGCATTGTTAAGTCCTTGGAAAAGGCTCTTTACTCATATTCTCTCACCGTACTCAGGTGTAAAATGAGTACCTGGTCGTTAACAGAGGTGTCTTTGTCCGAAAAATTGTAATATCGCCTAACAGGCGGCATGTCCCGTCCTACATGTTAAATGTTGCTGTTGACCAGGGACCCCCTGTAGAGCGCTTTGAGCACATTTAGTGGATATTGCGCTGTCTAAAGCTCAATTATTATATAAAGCTCAATTATGTAACTGTGTTACTTCGAGTCAGTTCTGTGTTCATGAGTCGGTGATGGTCGTTTGTCTGTCTACAGTGTTTGCAAACGGTACTTTATTCGAATGATTTGACCCGTACGTCCCTCCTGTCGTCCGTTCCAACACTAAGACTTTTAGAGAGATAGATTATACTACTGTATCTGAAGTCAATCTTTCTCACAGGTGTGTGTGTATGTGTTTGTGTGTGTGTGTGGGGGGGGGGGGGGGGGGGTTACATACCTTTGTTTTACGGTACGGAACAGGGCTACCAGATGGCCAAATACGTGGTCAAAATTGGCCACAAAGAGAATCGCGTTTCAATGATTAATAATATTTTTTTAAAACACAAAAAATTCGATTAAAACAAATAAGAAAAAATAAAAATAAAACAACCATCCCTATCTCCATCCCTATCTCCATCCCTCCCCCCCCCCAACCCTCCCCTTTATTTAGTCGATTTTTCAAGAGATTTTGAGAGTTAGTAGTTTAGTGTTACATAAATTTGTAATAATCGGTCGCTGAGTTACCAAGTTTTATAATTCCAATTTTTATAAATCAAAATCCTATAACATGTCTGTAAATACGCTTCAACATTCGTAACGTCACTTCCCTCGTAATGACGCGTGGTAACTTAGTAACTGGCTCTCAACTATCGGAACAATGGCAGACGCCCTTATCAAATATTTGTCCGACCAGCATAAAAGCGTATCCAGAGGTAAAAAAAACCCATTATAAATCTGATCGTGTTTTGACTTTTACACATTCTGATCACAAGACATATTATGAAAAGTTCTAGCCAGCATGAAGAATAAAAAGAACCGATTTTCTTTGTTTAGAACCAAGATGGCCGCCGTTGCTGGGCGACGTGACATCCGACTCTTGAATCCAATTATCGTACGAAAATTGACATCTAACGAACAAAAATAAATATAACTGGCTTGAAAAAAAAAAATTTTAATTCTATTTGGCCACTTTTTTAAAGTCAAAATTGGCTATGAGGAACTCTGGCCATCTGGCATCCCTGGTACGGAGAAGGGGGAGGAGGGGCAGCAGTAAGGCGGATAGATAGGGATTTGAAAAGGGTTTAAACGCCCATCTTGAACTGTGGTCAAGTGGTTTACAAGTAACACTGAGGGGATGTTGAAACCTGTTGTCAACCATTGGCAAAGAAGTCGTGCTAGGATTTCCACGCATGAAAATAAAACTGATAGACTTGGTGGTGGTGCAGTGGATTTGTGTGTGTGTGTGTGTGTGTGTGTGTTTGTGTGTGTGTGTGTGTTTGTGTGTGTGTTGTACATTTTTTATTAACTTATTGTCTATATAACTTTGGAAAGCGAGGGAGAGAGAGAGAGAGAGAGAGAGAGAGAGAGAGAGAGAGAGAGAGAGAGAGAGAGAGAGAGAGAGATATTGAAAGAGAGAGAGAGAGGGAGGGGCGGGACGGAAAGAAAAAAAGAAAGAAAGAATGAAAGAGGTAGAGGGGGGAGGGAGGAAAAAAAATGAGAGAGAGAGGGGGGTGATGGAGAAAGAGAGAGAGGGAGGGGCGGGAGGTGGGGAGGAGAGAGAGAGAGAAAGAGAGAGAGAGAGAGAGAGAGAGAGAGAGAGAGAGAGAGAGAGAGAGAGTCTGTGATCATTTATTTTCTCTTAATACCAGTATCGATATGGACTACATAGTATTCGACACGTCTTCACAAAAAGGTATTATGGAGTATTATGGCAAGATAAACCAGGTATAAAAAAAAGCGATGTTACGTTAAAATGACTAGAAACATAATGGTTCCTCCCTGACCTCTGGTTTCTATGCCTGGCAAGCAAAGAACAAAGATGCATTTTTAGTATTATCTTATAGTATGAGTCCGTAGCCACCGTAAAGTTATAGCCTGACATCGTGGCCTTCGTAAAGTTACGTATACTTGCAGGTTTGATAACCCAAATTGGATTCAATGGTCTGATGTCACGTCGCCCAGCAACGGCGAGCAGCGTGGTTCTAAACAAAGAAAATCGGTACTTTTTATTCTTCATGCTGGCTAGAACTTTTCATTTGTCATGCGATCAGAATGTATAAAAGTCAAAACAAGATCATATTTATATTGTTTTTCTCCTCTGGATACGTTTTTATGTTCGTCGGAGAAATATTTCATAAGGGCGTCCGCCCTTGTTCCGATAATTTAGAGCCAGTTACTAAGTTACCATGCGTCATTACGAGGGAAGTGACGTCATGACTGTTGAAGCCTATTGTTATGGGCTCATTGCTTTTATGAAAATGAATACTCTTCGAACGAACGCAATATTATATTGTCCATTACAACAATGTCAAATCGAGCCCATAATTAATTACGCTTGGTTATCAGACCTACAAATATGGGCACGTCGATTTTTTTACCCCAAAACATTTGAAAAGCAACCCCCCCCCCCCCACCCTGTCATTGAACGATTACTGTGAAAAGGACGCCTCATAGCCAACTTAATTACTTTTCTATCATATCACCTGAAGCAACCAGTCACACCAGCCCAGCTGATAATAATAATAATATATCTTTATTGTCCCCAAAAAAGTGGCAATTTGTCATTTGGTTACACATTTATAACAATACAATATTGACATATACATTCTCACAAAAGATGCACACTAGTAACATAGTAGTTATCGTTAAAAAAAAAAAAAAATCCCCAAGCATCACTCATAATTCCAACACAGGCAATTGAGTCTATGTATTCTCCTTGGAAAAGGCTCTTTACTCACATTCTCTCACCGTACACATGTGTAAAATGAGTACCTGACCGTTAACAGCGTTGTCTTTGTCCGAAAAATTGTAATATCGCCTAACAGGCGTCATGTCATGTCCTTCCTACATGTTAAATGTTGCTGTTGACCCGGGACCCCTTGTAAAGCGCTTTGAGCACGTTTAGTGGATATTGCGCTATATAAAAGCTCAATAAGAATAATAAGAAAAAAAAAACGCAACAAAACAAAACACACAAAAAAGTAATGGTGTCGCCAGGTGTTGCGATGCAATAATTTCTTCATCGGTGTTTCAAAATAATAATATTGTGATAGTAAATTCGAGCTGTTGAAGTGACCTACTTATTGTCTGCTTGGTAAAGTTGACTATGGAATACGCTTCAACAGTCGTAACGTCACTTCCCTCGTAATGACGCATGGTAACTTAGTAACTGGCTCTAAACTATCGGAACAATGGCGGACGCCCTTATGAAATATTTCTTCGACGAGCATAAAAGCGTGTCCAGAGGAAAAAAATACATAAATTTGATCATGTTTTGACTTTTACACATTCTGATCACAAGACATGAAAAGTTCCAGTCAGCATGAAGAATAAAAAGTACCGATTTTCTTTGTTTAGAACCACGATGGCCGCCGTTGCTGGGCGACGTGACATCAGACTATAGAATCAAATTCCAACAAAGGCGATTGAAAAAAAAAAAACAAACAAAAACAACAACAAAACAAACAAAAAAGTAATGGTGTCGTCATGAGGTGTTGTGATGCAATAATTACTTACTTCATCGGTGTTTCAAAATAATAATATTGTGATAATGAATTCGAGCTGTTGAAATGACCTATTTATTGTCTGCTTGGTAACGTTGACTCTGGCATGTTTGCCAGCCAGGCCTCTTCGTTGACTAGAAATAAATAGTGAAAGGGGGGGGGGGGGGCATAGAACGGGCCAATTTTAATTGGTTAAAGCTTGGTAACACTCGAACCATCAATTGTCAGACCTTCAAATACGTGCACGTCGGGGCCGCGAGAGATAGAGTTATTCCCCCATTTCCTATTTCCAGACAATAAATATTTATTTATCAAGGGGAGAGAATCAAGAAGATGACTCAAGATGACATAGAGGAATACGGGGATTTGTAAAAGGGGACTAGGGATAGAGTTATCCCCCTTATTTTTGTTTCCAGACAAATATTATTATTATTATATATATTTATTAGGGCTTTTTGTTGCCCGGCGAAATATTGGTTATCTGACAAGCCGCCTTAAGTAATCAGCTAAAGTTAGGCTACTTTGTGTATTAATATTGATAGAAGCTGGGGAAGAGGGAAGAACTATATTAGATAATACTGGTATTTATTGTGGATAGACAGCTAAGTAGGTTAGACCAGCTTTCATTTCGTGCGGCTATGTGGTCTAGTTTGGTATGACACTCGCTTTCGGGATCGGAAGGTCCTAGGTTCGAGCCTCGCTCGGCGTATAGTTGAGTCCTTGCAAAAGGCAATTTACTCATATTCTCTCACAGTACTCAGGTGTAAAATGGGTACCTGACCGTTAACAGCGTTGTCTCTGTCGGAAATTTTTTTTGCAGTATCACCTAATAGGCGTGTCATGTCCCGTTCTTCATATTATTACGTGTTGCTGTTGGTCGGGAACCGTTTGTAAAGCGCTTTGAGCACGTTTAGTGGATAATGCGCTATATAAAAGCGCGAGTGTTTTTTGTTCGACTTATAGGCTCAAAACAGTTGTATGTCGGTTTGATTCAGTGCTTATAATAGAATTTATAGTCAAAATATCCATCAGCCAGACAAAGTGCGCTCTCTTTAAAATAATAAATTGAGCATTTATGTAGCGCAATGCCCACTTAACTTTCTCAAATCACTTTACAAGTGGTCCCAAGCAACAGCAACACAGCAACTTAATAAGTAAGACGAGACATGACGCCTGTTAGTCGATATTTCAATCTTTTTTTTTTTTCCGACAGAGACAATACTCCTCTAAGCTTGATGAGAAGTTGCCAGGCTTCGATACCAGTAAATAGGAGACATGGGTGACTGCGAATCGGCTCCGCCGGTCGAGGAGCTGCCGCACAGCAAAGGCGCTTCATCAGTGGTGACTTTCCACCTGTCCTACATGTATACCT
>NC_088360.1:98043301-98050801 GCF_034508935.2 Berghia stephanieae
AGTACTGTATAATACAACCAACCGTCTCAAAACGGTATCATGTCGTGACGGACCAACGTTACTAAAGATTGAGATTGAAGTTTGTTTGTTTTTAGAGTACTTCCAGAAATGTGCTCAACGTTCTTTACAATGTGTCACAAGACAACAGTAACACTTAACCTGTATGAGGAGTTGCCTATGACGCCTGTATCGCCACATTGCATTTTATTTGATTTTTTTTTTCAACGCTGTAAGGTTGTGATTAGTCGCTCAATTTATACAGGAGTGCTTTGAGAGAATAAATACGAGTGTTAAGAGTGTTTGATAAGGACTCAACTTTGCGTTTTCCAGAACGAGACTCCAACCAGTATGTACAGGTCCGAACCCGAGAACAAGACCACAAAGTTGTACCAAGCTTCAGCTATGTTTAACCCTCCTTACCACCTAATGGAAAATCGTCACATTTGTTACGATACAACAGTCACTTTTCTCACACAGATTTCATTTCTTTTTGCTATAGCTATAAAAAACTTGACATTCTGTAATAGAGCTCGTATTGTCGAACAATATTATGTGTAGAATGTGCTTGTTGCTTTTCTGTTTGAGTAAGAAATGTCTGTTTTTGTGTTGGGTGAGTGTGAAGTTTTGGGGAAATTTTGAAAATGGCCGGTAAGGAGAGGGTTAACGACCTCTCAGTAGCGGAAGGGTACGAAGTCAAGTCCGCCAGTCCAGGTACTCGATCGAAAGTATATTTATCAACTCATCGATCGACTGGACAATCCATTAAAAATTATCAAATAATCCAATGGCTCTTAAATGCATTTCATCCATCCATCCATCCATCTATCGAGCTATCCTTAAAAGATATCCATCCATTCATCCATTCATCAGTTCATCAAACCTTTCAAACATCCATCCGTCAATCAAGCTATCCTCCAATCCATCAATCTTTCTATCCATCTATCCATCGATCAATCTTTTCCATCCATCCTTCTATCTATCCATCCAAACATTCGCCCAACATCCATTAATCCATTCATCTATTTATTTATCTATCAACCCATCAATCTATATCCATCCATTAATCCATTTATCTATTTATCTATCCATCCATCGACCACCCATCCATTCATCAACCCATCCATCTATCCATCCATCAATCCATCCATCTATCCATCCATCAATCCATCAATATGGCAATCCCTGTTACACAAACCACCCAGCTGTTCAAATAAACAGACCGGACCCTGTTTGTCCCAATCCGTTATCTCTATACACAGATCAGACGGAGGATCAACCAAACATCACTCAAAACTTGTTCTCGTTCTACAACCCCCCCCCCCCCCCCCCCCCTCTAAATCTCTATAATTTCTCTCCCCCATCTGGCAATCTATCTACTAGTCAGTATCTATCAACAAAACTCTCTCTCTCTCTCTCTCTCTCTCTCTCTCTCTCTCTCTCTCTATATATATATATATATATATATATATATATATATATATATATATATATATATATATATATATATCTATCTATCTATCTTTCGCTCGCTCTCTCTCCCCATCTGGCAATTTATCTAATAGTATCTATCAACAAAACTCTCTCTCTCTCTCTCTCTCTCTCTCTCTCTCTCCCTCTCTCTCTCTCCCTCTCTCTCTCTATCTATCTATCTATCTATCTACCTATCTATCTCTCGCTCGCTCTCTATCCCCCATCTGGCTATCTATCTACTAGTATCTATCAACAAAACTCTCTCTCTCTCTCTCTCTCTCTATCTATCTATCTATCTATCTATCTCTCGCTCTCTCTCTATCTATCTATCTATCTATCTATCTCTCTATCTATCTATCTATCTATCTATCTATCTATCTATCTATCTATCTATCTATCTATCTATCTATCTATCTATCTATCTATCTATCTATCTATCTATCTTTCTCGCTCTCCCTTTCTTCCCTATCTGGCAATATATAAATAAAAAAAAACAAACAAAAAACAAACCAAAAAAACAACAACAAACAAACACATAAACACACACACGCTCTCTCTCTCTCTCTCTCTCTCTCTCTCTCTCTCTCTCTCTCTCTCTCTCCATCTATATATCTTTTTATGTCACACACGCACACGCACACAAACTCAAACACACACACACCTCCCCTTCCTTCTAGCACCCCCCCCCCCCCCCCCTCCCCCCACCCCTACTCCTCCTTCAAATTCCTTGAGTAAGTAAAGGGCTAATCACGAACATCTACAATATTATTCCATTCTTCGGGAAAATCCATAACCCCCGCTAAAATCACAATCACACCGTAAGACACAAAACCACATAACAACACACAATAAACACACAGGCTTATGTTTGGTTGATAAAGATCATAGATCTTTCACAGATCTGGGACTCTATAATATAAATATTATACTCAATTATACGTGTATAACATGTTGTAATCTATGATTAAGAGAAGGCTGTATTGGGCAATGCTAGAAAAAAAGAAAGGGAAAATAAAGAGAATGACGGCATGGCGGGAGGTATGATTTGGGGGGGGGGGGGGGGGGGGGTGAAAGGGGGGGGGGGGGAGTAATAGAGACAGTGCGGCTATGTGGTTTTGTGGTATGACACTTGCTTTCGGATCGGAAGGTCCTGGGTTCGAGCCTCGCTCGTTGGAAAAGGCTCTTTACTCACATTCTGTTACCTTACTCAGGTGTAAAAAGAGTTACTTACTTACTTAATCCTCTTCGGGCCTTGAGGCACATAAGGCATCCACCAGACATCTCCATTTTTTGCGATCGGCTGCTTTTGCGATGGCTGTATTCCAGGACAGGCCTGCTTCCTTTAATTCTTTCTCCATGGTCCTTCGCCAGGTTTCTTTGGATATTCCCCGCTTTCTCTTCCGATTTGCTGTCCAGTACAAGGCTGTCTTGGGAAGTGACCCTTTTTCCATTCTGGCCACATGACCCAGCCAACGCCATCTTCTTTTTTTTTTATTTGGCTATCAATGCTAGTGCAGTCAGCTTTCTTTAATAGATCCACTGTTCTTATTTTTGTAGGCCAAAATAAATTAAAAATTCTTTTTAAACACTTGTTCTGAAAGGCTTCTAGTTTCTGTATTAAGGAGGATGTCATTTTCCAGCTTTCACTGCCATAAAGCAATACACTTAAAACATTGCTCTTGTATATTTTCAGCTTTGTCTTTCTCATTATTTGCTTTGATTTCCAAAAGTTTTTCAGCATGCCGAAAGCCTGGTTTGCCTTTTGAATTCTGTGCTTGATATCGTGTTCTGCATTTCCGTCGTCTTGTTATTTTGGATCCGAGGTAGGAGAACTCTGTTACCTCTTCAATTCTATGTTCATCTATCCTAATTTCACTGTCGTGTTTTGGATTCACCCTAATGTACACAGTCTTATCGAAATTTATTTTCAGTACAATTTTCGAGGCGTTCTTGTGTAGTACGTTTAGTTTCTCTGAGGCATCTCATTGTAATATCGTCTAACAGGAGTCATGTCCCGTCCTAAATGTTGAGTGTTGCTGTTGGCCAGGGACCCCCTGTAAATCGCTTTGAGCACGTTTAGTGGATATTGCGCTATATAAAAGCTCAATTATTTTTATTTTTTTAACAGAGACAGTTTTTTTTAGGAAACTCGAAGTCACACATTGAACAGTTAAAAGTTGACCGGAGAGCAGTCACGATGGCTCAGTTGGAAGAGCGCACGGCTCCCATGCAAGGAACAGGTATAGATATAATGCACTTGGCTAAGAAGCTCACGACATTGCCATCCGGAAGTATAACGGACCAACACACAAAACTAAATGTAACCATGAACTTTTATAGTCAGGATATTACAGTTTAGTGAGAATTACTCATAAACTTGGATGGCAAAAAAAAAAAAAAAAAAACAATAACAAAGACCCAAGTGACGTCAACTTCAGCGAGGCTCGAACCCAGGAACTTCCGATCCGGAAGCGAGTGCCATTCCACAAGACCATTTAGCCTCGATATGATAGCGTTTGGAAGCGACGACTGATCACATAATGAATGTATGTTGTACAAGGGGATAAACCGCAAAGCTACACGACCGGCCGGCTTTGACCTTCATTCATTTACAGACATGCCAAGTACTACAAAAAATTCGTATAAATTTACGAATTTTTGGCACCAGCTACAGAACAACATTCGCCTCTTTGACAGGTGTGTTGTGACGATGCTACCCGGCGGGTTCGCGACAGTGCACGAATGCGGACCGGACTTTGCTGATTGGGTCGATCGTCATAACATAGTAGTGTGAGAACCATAAGAGGCTGCTGCCTCTTTGACTCAATAAATCTTATTGTAAAAAGGAAAGCTTAGTTCCTTAGAACCTATATTCAGACCTTTAGAGCGTATTTTGTTTGTTTTTGTTTGATTGTTTGTTTGTTTTCGTTTGTTTTTTTTTTTGTTTTTTTTTTAGCATGCTGAGAGCAAATTATTTATTTCTAAAGCTATTTAAAATGACATTTGTGACCCACCGTCTCAAAACGGTATTACGTCGGAACGAACCAGATGCTTTAAAGCTTAATTTAATGTTAAACTGGTCAAAAATATAAATTGTTGGCATTTGTACCCTAAAATATGGCATCTATTCTCCTCAATATAACCTACAAACGCAACACAAGACTGATATTTCGGGCTATAAATTCAATTTTCAACATCTTAACCATCCCGACTTAATACCGTTTTGAGGCGAATGGTCACATTTTCTTTCTCCCCCCCCCCCCCCCCCCTTGGAAACTACGATTTTTTGAAATTTCAAGTTGGAATCTCTGTATTTATATCTATGTATTGCTTATCTCATCTACACTCAAACACCGACACAATTATATCTATCAAGTATCGGAACTCTCTTTATGTGTACCAATAATCAAAAGTACAAAAACAAAAAAACAAAAAACAAAAACAAAACAAAAAAAAAACAGAAGAAAAAAACCCCCAAAAAACAACGCCCCCCCCCCCCCCCCCCCCCCCGCCAAAAAAAAAAGCAGTTAGATAACTTCAACGAAATCAACGAAAATAAAACATGCTGTGGTCTTTGTTGAAAGACAAAATGTGAGTACTTTTAAAAATAATCTTTTAGAAACACGAACAAACAAAACAAAAAGTAGAAAACGGTAGGGGCTGCCTGAAGCCGGTGATCGTAAAATACTAACGAAAGAGTGAAAATGGAGAGGCTTCGTATGGGAACAAAACAGACAATAGACGTTTCGGGTACAAACCCTTCGTCAGCACAACAATACACAAATAAACGTGGAAAACAAATAAAATATAATGAAAAATAACTTGTATCGTCTGTACTCAATGGTGGTTGCAGTATTCATGAAATGTGTATTGTTGTGCTGACGAAGAGTATATATATATGTATATATATACAGCGCTGTATCCATTAAATGACCGACAGCAATACGTAACATATAGAACGAGACATGAAGCCTGTTATGCGAAATTACAATTTTTAACGCCAGGTACTCATTTTACACTTGAATACGATGAAAGAATATGAGTAAAGAGCCGTTCTCAAGGTCCCAACTATGCGCCGAGCGAGGCACGAACCCAGGGGCCTACAACGATGGTCAGCCATGACCGAGAGGAACACCGTAGGACCTCAAAGCTGGACATTTATCGAAACTGCCGCACTCTGGGGAAAGAAACCGACTTCCCTAGCCCCACCCCTCCCCAAAAGAGACCAAAACACACACACACACACACACACACACACACACACACAAAACATACCCCCCCCCCCCCCGAAAAAAACAAACAAACAAAAACACCAAAAAAACCCAATATAAAACAAAACAAAAACAAAACAAAAAACACACCAAAAAAAAAAAAAATAATAATAATAAATAAACACACACAAAAAAAAAAACAACAACTGGTATTTGAAATTTTGGCCAGAAAACTCGTCCTTCAAATATCGATCGACAGATTAAAATCGCCCTCATCTTGTCAAAAACCTTCAACTATAGGAACTTTGTCGAAATTCCCGGTGTGAGAGATTTTTTTTTCCAAGACGAGGGTCATTTTAACCAATCAATATTTATTTTGAAGGACGAGTTTTCTGACCAAAATTTTTGAATGCGTGTTTTTTTGTTGTTTTTTTTTTTTTTTTTTGCTTTGTTTTTTGTTTTTGTTCTTTTTGTTCTTTTATTTTGTTCCTTTCTTTTCAGAGTACAGTAGATATAGTGTTATAATAATAATAATAATAATAATAATAATAATAATAATAATAATAATAATAATAATAATAATAATAATAATAATAATAATAATAGTAATAATTGAGCTTTATATGGCGCAATATCCACTAAATGTGCTCAAAGCGCGTTACAAGGGGTCCCTTGTCAACAACAACATTTAACATGTAGGACGGGACATGCCGCCTGTTAGGCGATATTACAATTTTTCGGACAAAGACAACGCTGTTAACGGCCAGGTACCCATTTTACACCTGAGTACGGTGAGAGAATGTGAGTAAAGAGCCTTTTCCAAGGACTCAACTATGCGCCGAGCGCGAGGCTCGAACCCAGGACCTTTCGATCCGAAAGCGAGTGTCATACCACAAGACCAGTAAGCCGCACTTATCAATATTTTGTTTCATTTGTTGTAAGTCTGGTACTCAAAAAATCACGCTGAAGCGGTTTGACCTCGCGTAGGAGTTAAAAATGTCAAAGATAAACACGATAAATTAAAAAGTAGGAATGAAAAAGTCGGGAGATAAGGAAAAAAGCTTTGAGTATACGAAGTAAGGATGATAAGGCGGTAATATCAAAGAATTGATAAGAGTTTAGGTGTATATTGTAGTGTCAGAAATGAACAAAACAAAAAGAAACGGAAAACACAAACACATAATAATACACACATAAATGCACACAAACACACATATACACATTGTAATTATCGAACAAGAGCACATGTAAAAAGAAGGGGGGGGGGGAAGTGAGATTTTATATAGAGCAATAACCACTAAACGTGCTCAAAGCGCTTTACAATGAGTCCCTAGCCAACAGCAACACGTTAGCTTGAAGGACAAGACATAATAGTAGTGAATACATTCACAGAGCGCTTTATGTCGAAACCTCAACCATTTTGAATCTGTTTAGATCTTGCGGAAAGTACTGTGCGACATACTAGCGTCCTTTCCAAAGGGTGGCAAGCAATTGCTATTGTCATTATGGCTCTGAGTGATACGTTGAGAGAATGCGAATAAAGAGCCTTAATTCAAAGGACTCAACTTTGCGATGCCCACATTATCGAGACTCGACCCAGGGACCAAAATAAGGTCAGAAGCAGTATGTCCTAACATAAGACTACAAAGCTGAAGGTTGTGTTTGTTGTCAATGAGAAAATGTTTTAATAAAATAAAAATAAAAATAAAATAAAATTCCCTTCATTCATCCCCAAGGGGAAATTTGTCTTAAGGGTCTATTCCAAGGGAAGACTGGAATAACCCAGGCGTCAGCCGCAGAGCAGCGCCGTAAAGTGAGC
>NC_088360.1:98053301-98061553 GCF_034508935.2 Berghia stephanieae
GAACATCAGAATCTATTTATTTGAGTCATTCTAAAACTTAATTTTATAATAAGTTGTTATTATTATTATTATTATTATTATTATTATTATTATTATTATTATTATTATTATTATTATTATTATTATTATTATTATTATTATTATTATTATTATTATTATTATTATTAATATTAATAATATTATTGATATTATTACCATTATTAATATTAATATTATTATTATTATTATTATTATTATTATTATTATTATTATTATTATTATTATTATTATTATTATTATTATTATTATTTTTATTATTAATTAATTAATTAATTAACTAATTAAAACCGATGAGAGCCTGTCCGCAATAGCCTTTATTTCCCCTCAAATATTGCGGGCTCTTGTCAAACCTAACAAAAAACGATCAAACCTGAGACCTGCAAATCCCAGGTTTGGAAGTTTTTGCCAGGATGGGGATCGTTTGGATCAATCGATCGGTTGTGTGGTCTCGTAGTATGACACTCGCTTTCGGATGGGAAAGTCTTGGGTTCGAGCCTCGCTCGGCGCATAGATGAGTCCTTGGAAAAGGCTCGCATTCTCTCAACGAACTCAGATGTATGTAAAATGAGAACCTGGGCGTTATCAGCGTTGTCTCTGTCTGAAATATATAATTATTGTAATATCGCCTGTCAGGGGTCATGTCTTGTTCTACACGTTACGTGTTGCTGTTGGTCAGGGCGGCCCCTTGTAAAGCGCCCTGAGCACATTTAGTGGATATTTATTGCGCTATAAAAAAGCTCAAGATTTAAAAAGAAATAATTTTAAAGATAAGTTTTCTGGCCCAAATTGTGACCCTTCGCCTCAAAACGGTATTAAGTCGGGATGGTTAAGATGTTGAAAATTGAATTTATAGCCAGAAATATCAGTCTTGTGTTGAGTTTGTAGGTTATATTGAGGAGAATAGATGCCATATTTTAGGGTACAAATGCCAACAATTTATAGTTTTGAACAGTTTAACATTAAATTAAGCTTTTATGCATCTGGTTCGTTCCGACATAATACCGTGTAGACGGGAGGGCAAAGAGCTGGTAGTGACGGAAGAATTATTTGGAAATAAATAAAAGAGGGCCCTAGAACTCAGAATCTATTATTTGAGTCATTCTAAAACTTAATTTATAATAAGTTGTTATTATTATTTTTATTATTATTATATTATTTATTTTTATTATTATTATTATTATTATTATTATTATTATTATTATTATTATTATTATTATTATTATTATTATTATTATATTATTATTATTAATATTAATAAATATTATATTATTATTATTAATTAATATTATTATTATTTTATTTTATTATTATTATTATTATTATTATTATTATTATTATTATTATTTTTTATTATTATTAATTAATTAATTAAATTAACTAAAAAACCGATGAGAGCCTGTCCGCAATAGCCTTTATTTCCCTCAAATATTGCGGGCTCTTGTCAACTAACAAAAACGATCAACCTGAGACCTGCAAATCCCAGGTTTGGAGTTTTTGCCAGGATGGGGATCGTTTGGATCAATCGATGGTTGTGTGGTCTCGTAGTTGACACTCGCTTTCGGATGGGAAAGTCTTGGTTCGAGCACTGTGATGCGCATAGATAGTCATTGAAAAGGTCGCATTCTCTCAACGAATCAGATTGTATGTAAAATGAGAACTGGTTAAGGTTGAATTAATTTATAGCCAGAAATATACAGTCTGTGTGTTTTGAGTTTGTAGGTTATATTGAGGAGAATAGATGCCATATTTTAGGGTACAAATGCCAACAATTTATAGTTTTGAACAGTTTAACATTAAATTAAGCTTTTATGCATCTGGTTCGTTCCGACATAATACCGTTTTGAGACGGTGGGTCACTAATTGTGATAATGTGTTATTTATTTATTCTTTTCAGAGCTCGGCAGATTGGTTGGCTGGCTAGTTGGGGCAGGATGATGAATGGGCCTCCATGACGGAAAACAGAATTACGGGTCTCTCTCTGGTTTCCGTCACTATCAAAAGACACAAAGCAAAATATTGCATGTTCCCCTTTTGTAATGTATGGATTTGTTGTTTAAACATTATTTTAACAATTAACAGGCACTGACTGCGGTGCTCGTGAGAACTGGGCGCAGTTTTAGATCAGAGCTCAACAAAAGTTGTTTTTTTGTTTGTTTTTGTTTTGGTTTCCTTTTTTTTTCGCTTGTTTGTTTTTTGTTTGTTTGTTTTTGTTTTTGTTTTTAATTTTTGTGTGTTTTAATAAAAATAAGATAAAAATTTAAAAAATCCCTAACAAAACGAGCTTTTATATAGCGCAATATCCACTAAACGTGCTCAAAGCGTTTGTAAAGGGTCCATGACTAAACAGCAAGACGTAACACGTAGAATGAGACTTGATGACGCATGTTAGGTGATATTATATGATTTTATGTCCGACGGAGACGACGCTGTTAACGGCGAGGTAGGTACTCATTTTTACACCCTGAGTACGGTGAGAGAATATTATGAGTAAAGAGCCTTTTTCCAAGGACTCAGCTATGCGCCGAGCCATGCTCGAACTCAGGACCTTCCGACCTGTAAGCGAGTGTCATGCCACAAGACCACATAGCCGCATAGTAGGATATAATAAATTTGTCTCATCGTCTCAAAACGGTACTTAATTGGATTCAATAGTCTGATATCACGTCGCCCAGCAACGGCGAGCAGCGTGGTTCTATACAAAGAAAATTGGTACTTTTTATTCTTCATGCTGGCTAGAACTTTTCATATGTCATGTGATCAGACTGTGCAAAAGTCAAAACATGATCATTTGTACCATCTGGATACACTTTTATGCTCGTCGGAGAAATATTTCATAAGGGCGTCCGCCATTGTTCCGATAGTTTAGAGCCAGTTACTAAGTTACCATGCGTCATTACGAGGGAAATGACGTCATGACTGTTGAAGCCAATTATACGTCGGGATGAATCGGACCTCGAAAAGTGAGTTGGTTCCTTGGTGGTAGATAAAGTAGTCCTTCAGGGCCATTAGGCCCATCCAGGGAGCCGGAGTTTATCTCGGTTTCTATAGCGCGAAACAGACAATGGCAATTGCTTGCTACCCTTTGGATAGGACGCTGGTCTATCGGAAAGTACTTACTTTCCGTCAGATCTAACAGACCCAGCTACCCAATCACTGCTGGGTGGTCAGAGAGAGAGAGAGAGGTCAGAAAACAAATCTCGACTGCACCCGGGATCGATCTCGGTCCTTTTTCGTGTGAATCAAGTGCTCTACCAACAAGGCTATCGGGGGTGGGGTGGGAGGCTGGTCTTAGTCACCCTAACTGTAACTGGCCTTAGTCACCCCATTCCACTGTATAATGATATAATCATAATACGGAGTAACCGCTGTAAGAAACACGGTGAGCAATTCAATGTCCTCACATAATATTGACAACAAACTTGTTTCTTACAGGCCAGCTAGTCTCCGGACAATATATTATTATATGGACCTTCTAATTCAATCATTTTTTGTTGCGTAGATGAAATGTCACGTGACTATGACTCAACATGAGTAATCTGTCGTACTCTTTAAAAAAAAAAAACCCAAAAAAAAAAACGCATTTTCAAAATTTTGGCCAGATAACTTTTCCTTCAAATATTATATAACCGATTAAAATGACCCCTCATCTTGTCAAAAACTGTCAAGAGAGAATTCGATGAACTTCTTGGTTTGAGAATTGTTGAAAAAATGAGGGTCATTTTAATTGATCGATATCTGAGGGCCGAGTTTTCTGGCCAAAATTTAAAAAATGTGTTTTTTCATAGCAAGGCAGTAATGATGGACCGTCCGTCCATCTCATAAACAAGAAATGAATATACTGCCGTATTCTGGACAAACTTAAATTAAAAAATTTACTTACGAAGTCCCAGGTTTGAGAATTTTTTCTTTTGCCAAGATGAGGGTCTTTTAAATCGATCGATATTTGAAGGACGAGTTTTCTGACCAAATTTTTAAATATGGGTTTTTTACAGAGTAAGGTAGTATGGACAATCTCGATTTGAATAGGGTGGCCGGAAATCGTAGTGTCTCTAATTATTATCCTATAATATATTATGTATGTATAGTCAGTGAGTAGAGCGCTGACCTCATGGAACCTGATGGAACCCGATGGAGCCATTATATTATATCGAATGAAGTTGACGTCACTCGGGTATTTGTTATTGTTTTTTTTTTGTTTTTTTTTGTCATCCAGGTTTATGAGTAATTCTTACTTAACTGTACTATCCAGACTATAAAAGTTCATGGTTACACAGAGTTTTTTTTTTTTTTTGGTTGTGTGTGTTGGTCCGTTTAACTTCCGGATGGCAATGTTGTGAGCTTCTAAGCCAAGCGAATACTATCTATAAGATAAATTGAAGTTGACGTCAATCAGGTCTTTGTTATTGTTTTTTTGCCATCCGCGTTTACGAGTAATTCTCACTTAACTTTATTAACCAGACAATAAACGTTCATGGTTACGTTTTGTGTGTTGGTTCGTTATATTTCCGGATGGCAATGTTATGAGCCAAGCACATACTATATATAGATAATTTAGTGAAAATTATTTATAAACGCGGATGGCAAAAAAACAAAACAAAAAAAACAAAAAAAAAAACAACAACAAAAAACAAAGACCTGAATGACATTAACTTCATTCTATCTATAGCGACAATAATACGCTTCAACAGTCGTAACGTCACTTCCCTCATGACGCATGGTAACTTAGTAACTGGCTCCTAACTATCGGAACAATGGCGGACGCCCTTATGAAATATTTCTCCGACGAGCCTAAAAGCGTATATAGAGGAGAAAAAAACCCATTATAAATATGATCATGATTTGACTTTTACGCATTCTGATCACAAGACATATGAAAAGTTCTATAAAAGCTCTATAAAAGCTCTATATAGAAATTACCGATTTTCTTTGTTTAGAACCACGATGGTCGCCGTTGCCGGGCGGCGTGACACAGACTACTGAATCCAATTTTTCGTGTTAGTATGGTTCACTGACGGTAGGTGTTGGGAGTATTTTACTCGAACGCATAGCATGAATACCGACGTATTCAATAGTATGATTTCCTAACTCCTTAATCGAGAACAAAGTAATCAACCAACTCAGTTCGAGTCCCGGGCTCGATCCTCAAATTTAATACTATATAAATGCTTTTTGTGCGGCTATAATGTGCTTTTGTGGCAAGACACTTGCTTTCGGATCGGAAGTTTATGGGTTCGAGCCTCGCTCGGCATATAGTTGAGGCTCTTTAATCACATTCTCTCACCGTACTCAGGAGTAACATGAGTACCTGGCCTTATAACAGCGTTTTCTCTCTCGGAAAAAAAAAATGTAATATCGCATAACAGGCGTCATGTCATGTCTTTTGTCATGCTACAATGTTTAGTGTTGCTGTTGGCTGGGGATCCCTCGTAAAGCGCTTTGAACAAGTTTAGTAGATATATTGCGCTATATGAAAGCTCAACTTTTAACTGCAATTTGGATCGCCCCCTCGATCGATTTAAAAGCGCTTGATTGGTTTAGGTCATATTTGTTTAATCGTAAACAGATTATTACGGTGGATGAATATAGATCGGAGGAAATCTTTCTTGATTGTGGGGTTCCCCAGGGTTCAGTACTTGGACCCGTTCTTTTTGTTTTGTACGTTGGCCCTCTGTCTAAAATCATCAGAAGTTTTGGTCTGTCTTACCATCAATACGCTGATGATACGCAATTGTACTGCGTTTCCAATATGAGAAATTTACAAGAAGTATCAGCCAATAGTAAAAATTGTATCCAAAGTGTTAAGAAATGGATGAATGAGAACAGACTGAAACTGAATGATGATAAGACGGAGGTGCTGTATGTGGGGAACAGGAAGTGGAAAAGTGAAACAGATTTGAAGTTGGGGGATGCCTCTATTCAAATTGTTGACAAAGTGAAAAACCTTGGCACATTCTTAGACTCTGGACTGTCGATGGAGCATCAGGTTAATAATTTGGTTAGATCTCTCTTTTTCCAACTAAAAAAGATTGCTTCCATTAGACGGTTCATATCTGAGGATGTGACCAAGCACCTGGTTGTGTCCCTCGTACTATCGAAATTGGATTATTGTAATGCTCTGTTGTTTGGCGTTTCGCAATACAATCTGAAACGTCTTCAGATGTCCAAAACAGCGCTGCCAGACTAGTATTTATGAAGAGTAGGTGCGACTCTGCCGGACCTCTACTTCATGACCTGCATTGGCTGCCTGTTGAGAAAAGAATTAAATTCAAAGCTTTGTTTTTAGTGTATCGTTGTCTTGAAGGTACTGCCCCTTCCTACCTTTCAGAACTAATTGAAAGATATTCAAAACCCCGCCCCTTACGTTCGGCCAGTGATTCCACAAAACTAGTTGTCCCCCGAATTCGGAAAAAATGCTGGAATGAGATCCTTTTCTCATTTCGGACCATCTATTTGGAACGCCTTACCGCAGAGCATTCGTGAAAAAGAATCTTTGTCTATTTTTAAACGTTCGCTTAAAACATATTTGTTTCGATTTTAGTAGATGGTATGAGAAGCAAGATAGGTTTGGTTTGTGTTGTGTGTTGTGTTGTGTGTGTGTATGTGTGTGTGTGTGTGTGTGTGTGTGTGTGCTTGTGTGTGTGAATGAGTATGTTTCAGCCAAAGTAATTTGTAATTTAAGCGCTTAGAGTCTGGTGTCTCGGAGTTATAGCGCTATATAAGTTTTCAGCATTATTATTATTATTATTATTATTATTGAAGTTAACTCACTCAACCCTAACACCGACTATATCCGTAGTATAACTGGGGTTACTTTTACCCCAATGCTTATTTATTCTAATTTTTCCAAGGCAAATTAATTATAGGTGTAGTATCAATGCTAACATTTTTAGTTTTTACATGTTAATGGTAGTTGAATAAAACTATCTATGCACATGCTCATTTTTAATACATCTTTTTTTTCAGTTATGAAAATCAGCAAAAAATTTTTTTTTTAATTGAGCTTTATATAGCGCAATATCCACTAAATGTGCTCAAAGCGCTTTACATGGGTCCCTGGTCAACAACAACATTTAACATGTAGGACGGGACATGACGCCTGTTAGGCGATATTACAATTTTTCGGACAAAGACAACGCTGTTAACGGCCAGGTACTCATTTTACACCTGATTACGGTGAGAGAATGTGAGTTAAAGAGCCTTTTCCAAGGACTCAACTATGCGCCGAGCTCGAGGCTCGAACCCAGGACCTTCCGACCCGAAAGCGAATGGCATACCACTAGACCACATAGCCGCACGTTTAGTAGATATATTGCGCTATATGAAAGCTCAACTTTTAACTGCAATTTGGACCCTCGTTTTGAAGTTAAACTAAGCAGTCAGGATATCCATGCAAATCCGTCACCTGACTTCCCAACTCCGTAATCTAGACCAATAATAATATTATAGTCAGTCCGAATCTCAGGGTCGATCCTCAAATATTGACACAGGCTATCTGATTTCACTCTCTCTCTCTCTCGTCAACCTCGAGTCATTCGGCCAGTGTTGGTTGGTTGGTCGGTGGGGGCTTAAGCCTCCCCCCCCTCCCTCCCTCCCTCCCCCCCCCCCCCCCCTCCTCCCCCCACAACTTTTCCATCCCTTCCCATCCCACCCCGATTCTTATCAGCACGGTCAAATTATTATTATAGACGGGCCTGCCTACTTGAAAATCTGAACATTCTTAATTTTTGGGGGAAATGAACATTTTGAAGTCGCTATTGTTAACTTTAATAATAATAATAATAATAATAATAATAATAATAATAATAATAATAATAATGATAATAATAATAATAATAATGATAATAATAAAAATGATAATATAATAATAATAATAATAATAAATAATAATAATAATAATAATAATAATAATATAATATTAATAATATAATAATAATAATAAATAACAATAATAATAATAATAATAACAACAAACAACAACAACAACAACAAAGAATGCATTTATAACGCACCAACCCCAACAGACAGGCTCTTGGCGCTAAAACCAACATTTTTTCCCTCATAATGATTAAATTATAACATTCATTAATTTCAAAATCCTTAGAATTAAGTATCTAGTCTGGAATCAACTTTCATTGTCAATGTTTTAATGATTTTGACATACACGTCAAGTTCTGACATTGGAGCAACAATTCCGTAATTTCTACGAATTGTTT
>NC_088360.1:98061653-98074153 GCF_034508935.2 Berghia stephanieae
TCGGACAAAGAAAACCCCCCTTTTAAGGCCCCCGGTACTCATTTTACACCTGATTACGGTGAGAGAATGTGAGTATAAAGAGCCTTTTCCAAGGACTCAACTATGCGCCGAGCTCGAAGATCAAACCCAGGACCTTCCGACCGAAAGCGAATGGCATACCACTAGACCACATAGCCGCACGTTTAGTAGATATATTGCGCTATATGAAAGCTCAACTTTTAACTGCAATTTGGACCCTCGTTTTGAAGTTAAACTAAGCAGTCAGGATATCCATGCAAATCCCTCATCCTGACTTCCCAACTCCGTAATCTAGACCAATATAAATATTATAGTCAGTCCGAATCTCAGGGTCGATCCTCAAATATTGACACGGGCTATCTGATTTCACTCTCTCTCTCTCTCGTCAACCTCGAGTCATTCGGCCAGTGTTGGTTGGTTGGTCGGTGGGGGCTTAAGCCTCCCCCACTCCCTCCCTCCCTCCTCCCCCCCCCCCCTTCACCCCCCCCCCCCCCACAACTGTTTCCATCCCTTCCCATCCCACCCCGATTCTTATCAGCACGGTCAAATTATTATTATATGCCTACTTGAAAATCTGAACATTCTTAATTTTTTGGGGGAAATGAACATTTTTGAAGTCGCTATTGTTAACTTTAATAATAATAATAATAATAATAATAATAATAATAATAATAATAATAATAAGGGATAATAATAATAATAATAATGATAATAATAATAATGATAATAATAATAATAATAAAAATTTAATAATAATAATAATAATAATAATAATAATAATAATATTAATAATAATAATAATAATAATAATAATAATAATAATAATAATAATAATAACAACAACAACAACAACAAAGAATGGCATTTATAACGCACCAACCCCAACAGACAGGCTCTTGGCGCTAAAACCAACATTTTTTTCCCCTATAATGATTAAATTATACATTCATTAATTTCAAAATCCTTAGAATTAAGTATCTAGTCTGGAATCAACTTTCATTGTCAATGTTTTAATGATTTTGACATACACGTCAAGTTCTGACATTGGAGCAACAATTCCGTAATTCTACGAATTGGTAACAAATAGGCAGGTCTGGCTTCGTGCTAGGTACAACATTTAAAGACCCCCGACATTCTCTAGCTTATTATGTGAATCGGAAATTATTGCCAAAAATATGGGGCTTGTTTTAAATTTAAAAAACAAAACAAACAATTGAGGTGAATGAATCATATTTATTGAACCCCCCCCCCCCCCCCCCCCAAGAAAAAAAAAACCCAAAAGACAAAAGCATAAAACAAACAAACAAAAAGAAATCCCAATCCCCCCCCCCCCCCCTCCCTCTTTTTTTTCCAAAGAAAAAATCCAAAACAAACAAAAATAAATAAATATAGAAATATATAAGTAAATATATAAATAAATAAATAGATAACTAAAAATTCACATTACCACCCAGTTAACTGCCGTCCCCGGGAAAGACATTTATGAACTTAAATATTTGGCCAGTAAACACGTCCTTCGATCGATTTTTAAAAAAGTGACCCTCATCTTCGCAAAAAAAAAAACAAAAAAAAAAAAAAAAAAAAACAAACAAACAAACAAACTCCAAACCTGGGGTCTCGCGAAGTCCTAGGTTTGAGAGTTTTTGCCAAGACGACGGTCATCCTAAAATCGATTGATATTGAATTTGAAGGATGAATTTTCTGGCCAAATTATTATTTTTAAAAAGTGTCTTTCCAGAATTCGACAGTTAACTGGTTAAAATCGCTTTTTTAATCATCTGATTTAGCCTGACATTAACCCCCTCCTTCCCACCCATAGGAAAATAGTCACATTTGTGACCCACCGTCTCAAAACAGTATTATGTCGGAACGAACCAGATGCTTAAAAGCTTAATTTAATGTTAAACTGGTCAAAAATATAAATTGTTGGTATTTGTACCCTAAAATACGGCATCCATTCTCCTCAATATAACCTACAAACTCAACACAAGACTGATATTTCTGGCTATAAATTCAATTTTCAACATCTTAACCATCCTGAATTAATACCGTTTTGAGGCGAATGGTCACATTTGTTACGATGCAGCCAACATGTTTGTCATTCAAATTTCTTTTGTACATCATAATATTTGAACAAAAATGTTTGCTATAGTTAAAGTATATTAACACTGTGTTGAAGAGCTCGTTTAGCATAAATAAATATGTATTGCAAGAACCAACAGATTTTGTGCTTGAGTGAAATAAAGATATTTTTGTATAGTCTGGGTGTGAAGTTTTGGGGAAAATCCGGAAAATGACCGGTAAGGAGAGGGGTAAAACTTGATCTTTTATATAGGGCAATATCAACTGAATGTGCTAAAAGCGCTTTACAAGGGGTCCCTGATTCACAGCAACATTTATCATGTAAAACGAGACATGACGCTTGTTGGGCGCTATTACGATATTGACCGACAGAGAAAAACGCTGTTAACGGTAAGGTACTCATTAATTTTACACCTGAGTACGGTGAGAGAATGTGAGTAAAGAGCCTTTTCCAAGGACTCAATCAACCATACGCCGACGAACGAGGCCCGACGAACGAGGCTCGAACTCAGGACCTTCCGATACGAAAGTCAATGCCATACCACGAGATCACCACATAGCCGCACGCACATCAACACCCCGGATTGACGCGTTCGGTCACCGATATGTGGTAGCCGTTAACTCATTAACACTGACCAATCCCACAAAGTGATAATAGGGTGTATTGTATTTCTAACTTATACACACACATTCATTGCATAGTATTAGTGTGACTAACGGGTGGAGGGAGCTTTTAGGGGCCTGGATAAAGGGGTAGGGGTGGGGGTGAGGGGGGAGGGGGGTTGGGTATCTAGTAATGTGGTATGACACGACTTGCCTATGGGTCGGACACAGGCTCTTTATTCACATCATCTCACCGTACTCAGTGTAAAATGAGTACCTGTCCGTTTATAGCATTGTCTATGTCTGTGAAAAATATTGTAATATCGCCTAACGGTTGAAGAAGAGGTTTGAGCTTAAAACTTAAAGTTATGTAGATAATTTGTTCTTATTTTTTTTAGTCTTTTTCTTTTTAAATACTCTTTCTTATTCAATGCTTTTTCTCTATAATCTTTTTTTTTTAATGAGCTTTAATATAGCGTAAAATCAACTAAACGAGCTCAAATCGCTTTACAAGGGGTCCCTGCCCAAAAACAACATCGAACATGCAGGACGGGACATGACGGCTGTTAGGCGATGATTTCACCAAAAAAATTTTGGACAGATATAACGCTGTTAACACATAAGTACGGTGAGAGAATGTCTGTAAAGAGCCGTTTCCAAGGACTAAACTATGCGCCGAGCAAGACTCGAACAAAGGACCTTCCGACCGACCCGAAAGCGAGTGTCATACCACTATATAGCCCACATTATGGCCTCACAACCCATAACTTCTTCTTATCAGCATAGTATGTATTTTTACTATTGTAATTTTGAGGAAGGAAAACCAAAATAAAGGGTATTCACGAGCTAATGATGGTTCCTGTTTTACAAGCTGGTATTTCAGGGAATCAGAAAAAGACATCATAGGCGGAACATTACAATTTCTTCTCTTTCCTGCCCTCTTCTTCTTCTTCTTCTTCTTCTTCTTCTTCTTCTTCTTCTTCTTCTTCTACTTCTCTTCTCTCTCTTCCTCCTCCTCCTCTCTCCTCCTCCTCCTCCTCCTCCTCTTCTTCTTCCTCCTCCTCCTCTCTCCTCCTCCTTCTCTTCTCTTCTTCTTCTTCTTCTTCTTCTTCTTCTTCTTCTTCTCTCTCCTCCTCCTCCTCCTCCTCCTCCTCTCCTCTCCTCTCTCCTCCTCCTCCTCCTCTATCATCATCATCATCATAGGCGGAACATTACAATTTCTTCTCTTTCCTGCCCTCTTCTTCTTCTTCTTCTTCTCCTCCTCCTCCTCCTCCTCCTCCTCCTCCTCCTCCTCTTCTCTTCTTCTTTTCTTCTTCTTCTTCTTCTTCTTCTTCTTCTTCTTCTTCTTCTTCTTCTTCTTCTTCTTCTTCTTCTTCTTCTTCTTTCTTCTTCTTCTCTTCTTCTTTCTCTTCTTCTTCTTCTTCTTCTCCTCCTCCTCCTCTCCTCCTCCTCCTCCTCTCTTTTCTTCTTCTTCCTCCTCCTCCTCTTCCTCTCCTCCTTCTTCTCTTCTTCTTCTTCTTTCTTCTTCTTCTTCTTCTTCTTTCTTCTTCTTCTCTTCTTCTTCTTCTTCTCTCTTCTCTCTCCTCCTCCTCTCCTCCTCCTCCCCTCCTCCTCCTCTCTTCTCTCTCTTCTTCTTCTTTCTTCTTCTTCTTTCCTTTTCTTCTTCTTCTTCTTCTTCTTCTTCTTCTTCTTCTTCTTCTTCTTCATTTACTTCATCACCGCCTCCGTTACCTTCTTTTGTGTTAACTGGCATCATTCTACCCCTCCCATAAATAGCAACCAACGCGTAATGACATTGAGTTTACAATAATAATAATAATAATCATAATATAATAATAATAATAATAATAATAATAATAATAATAATAATAATAAATAATAATAATAATAATAATAATAATCTGTGACGTCAAATTATCAAGTGTTACATTTCACTACAATTACCTTTTAAAAATAATAATACAAAAATTGTACCATTTAAGTATTTTTTAAAAGGTCTTTTATTATTCAGAGAGAACGAGATCAGAATCGATTGAGGGGTATCTAGGATAACAGGTTTTTTATACTCTTGCGTTTTCGAATTCGAACTTCTTTGTTGACAACGCGTTCTCGCAAACTCGTGCAGTGTTTGGAAATACGTCTTGAATTTCAAAAAGCAAGAGTGTACATTGGCTGTCGTCAGTTGGAATAACAAAAAAAAAAAACAACAAAAAATCCCAAAACAAAACAAAACAAAAAGACAAAAACAAACCAACAAAAAAAAAAAAAAAAAAAAACAACAAAACTCAAAAAGAGCTTTTAATATAGAGCAAGATCCGCTAAACGTGCTCAAAGCGCTTAACAAAGCGTCCATAGCCAACAGCAACATTTAACATTTAAACGAAACATTTAAACACCCGTTAGGCGATTTTTACTTCTTTTTTTTTTTCTTCAGAGAGAGACAACTCTGTTAAAGGCCGGTTACTCATCTTTTACACATGAGAACGGTAAGAGAATGTGAGTAAAGAGCCTTTTCCAAGGATTCAACTAACTAATGCGCCGCTCAGAGCGGGGCTCGAACTCTGACCTTTCGATTGGAAGGCGAGTGTCATACCATTATAGATAGTTCGAAGATGACGTCACACAGGTCTTTGTTGTTGTTTTTGCCATCCGCGTTTATGAGTAATGCACACTGAACTGTATTAACCTGACTATAAACGTTCATGGATACACACAGTTTTGTGTGTTGGTCCTTTATACTTCCGGATGGCAATGTTATGAGCTTCTTAGCCAAGCGCATACTATCTATACCACATAGCCGCACAACAAAGAACAAAGGAGATAATAATATACTAGTAGTGTACCGCTTTGTAGTCTTAAGATATGACAAAATAAAATCGCCTTTAGACCGGTAGGTCCTTGGTTCGAATCTGGATTTTTGACAGCCCACAATAATTGTTGGAATATTTGAAAAAAAAAAAGAAAAAAAATGACATTGCCTCACCGCACTAAAGTGTAAAATGAGTACGACTTGGCCAGTAAGTAAGAACGTAGTCTATGTCAAATTTTGTATTTTTATCATTATTTAATTTGTTTGGGGGGGGGGGGGGTTTATATATATATATATATATATATATATATATATATATATATATATATATATATTATATATATAATTAATGTCAGATTAACAGGAAATACGAAGCGCATTGTGCATGGTTAATCCCTGGAAATGCGCTATATAAATGTTCATGCTTATTTACTTTTATAATTTTATATCCAACGTTTATATTCTCACAGGCAGCGATTCAAGACCATTGTATCTACAATAAAATCACGATGGCACATTCTATGACGACAAAACGTCTCTATAATAATATTTCATGTTTTAGCACCAATTCTCCTCTAGCATCAACTGGAATAATTTTGCCTTTCCCAAGGGGAAACTTTGCCTCGATCAATTAAGAGCAATTTGAATAAAATCCCAGCTTTGTTGCAGATATTATTATTATTATTATTATTATTATTATTATTATTATTATTATTAATATTATTATTATTATTATTATTATTATTATTATTATTATTTTATTATTATTATTATTATTATTATTATTATATTATTATTATTATTATATTATTATTATTTATTTATTATTATTATTATTATTATTATTATTATATAGGTTTGTTGCCGTAAGAAACGACGCCAGTTATCTTCAATACGAAGTATAGATAGTATGCACTTAGCTGAGAAGCTCATAACATTGCCATCCGGAAGTATAACGGACCAACACACAAAACTCGGCGTAACCATAAACTTTTATAGTCTGGTTAATACAGTTTAGTGAGAATTACTCACAAACGCGGATGGCAAAATACAATAACAAAGACTTGAGTGACGTCATCTTCATTCTATCTATAGATAGTATGCGATTGGCTAAGAAGCTCATAACATTGCCATCTGGAAGTATAATGGACCAACACACAAAACTGTGTGTATCCATGAACGTTTATAGTCGGGTTAATACAGTTTAGTGAGAATTACTCATAAACGCGGATGGCAAAAAAACAATAACAAAGACATGAGTGACGTCATATTCGAACTATCTATAAACACTCATTTCGCGTCTCTTTCACTATAAAATCATTTTTGGGGGTTGGGGGAAGAGGGGGGGGGGGGGTACTGTTTTGGCACGATGGGTCACATATTACATCTGTGAACACCGTCATCAAAATAGTATTATATATATGATTATGGCGAGTTTCCTTTTAGGCTGGCTGAGACAAGCTTGTGTACATTATGTGGATGCCTAGATCAGACGATGGAGCACATCCTAATAGATAGTAGTAACACGCTTGGCTAAGAAGTTCATAACATTGCCATCCGGAATTATAACTGGCAACACACAACACTGTGTGTAATCATGATCATTTATAGTCTGGTTAATAAAATTTAGAGAGAACTACTCATAAACGCGGATGGCAAAAAACAATAACAAAGACCTGATTAACGTCATCTTCGTTCGATCTATAAAAGTTCATGGTTGCACATAGTTTTGTGTGTTGGTTCGTATACTTCCGGATGGCAAATGTTATGAGCTTCTTAGCCAAGCGCATACTATCTATCGAATGCCAGGATGGGCCCAACTGCTGCACTCACCATGACTTAAGAGTCCGCTCCACAGATTATGCTGTGGACTGGGTTGGTTCGGTGTTGAAGCCACAAGCTATGATGATGATGATGGCGTATTTTGAATGCTTCTGAAAATTGCATAAAATTTGTGTCCCCCCCCCCCCCCTTCCCCTTCCCCTTCCCCCTCCCCCTCCTCGCCCTATAAAAAAAAACTGACAAAAAAAAAAAAGGATAACATTTTATAGCATTACGTTTAATCCAGACAGATTATGTTTTGTGTTAATGGCTGAAGAATGGTTTTGAGCACGAAACGTTCCATATTTTGTATTTTGTTAGTTTGTTGGTTTTTTTTTTAAAGTCTTTTTTTTTATGAAGCTGTAATATTCATCGGGAATCATATCGAGTCTACGATATCTGTCCTTGAGGTTAGTAAATTATCGATTTCTCTTAAACATCGTGTCATAAAAAAAAAAAAAAAATAAAATAAATTAAAATACAATAAAATTCCCTTTATTCATTCATCCCATAGGGGTAATTTGTCTCTAGGTGTCTATTCCAAAGGAAGACTGGAATAACCCAGGCGTTAGCCACAGTGCAGCGCCCCAAATTGAGCTAAAGGCGAGGTGGTGACTTGCTCAAGGCCACACAAGGCAGCGGCGGGTGATCGAACTCGGTACCTTTCGGGTAGGAAGTAAAGACCGTACCGCTGAGCCACGCGCCCCCTCCCCTAACACCTTATTCTCATGCAAAATGGTAAAATTGGAATCCAATTTTATTCCAATTATCTATCCAATGGATAGAATTTAACATCATAAATTGCTTGCTTGCGCACCACAATAATAATGGGTCAGATATCACTCGTTATCTTATGTGTATTTTTATAGGAACAAAGAAGAAAAGGGAGGGGATATTTTATTTTGACAGAGACAATATTATTGTTAACGATCAGGTACTCATTTTATACATGAGTACTTTGAGATAATGTGAATAAAGAAGAGTCCTTGCCAAGGACTGAACTATGAGCCGCTCTGAGATAGCTGGACTCAAACTCAAGATGTTGTTGCCATTTTTTTTTTTTTTTGGGGGGGGGGGGGGGGAGGGGGAGGGGAGACCAAAATGTAAAAAAAAAAAAAAAAAGAAACAAACAAAAAAAGGCGGTTTGTGAACTTGTGTTGATAATATAAAATAGTGTAGTGTTTATCATACAATGTGTAGCACGTCATAAAACACAGCAAGGTTGGGCAATTACTTGAATATAAATTTAATCGTATTTTCATTTTCAGTTGTAGATAAATGATATCGCATTGCCTTCGCCATAAAAATGAATAGCTAAATAAAATTGGTGGTGAAATAAAATATAAACCATAAAAAATATAATTGTCTACACGTCTAGAATTTGGTAGAAATATAACCGAAATAAAAGTGAGCCTTTAAAAAAATAGAATTCGGATTATTTTGTGACCCGCCGTCTCAAATCAGTATGATTTAGATATAGTCGCGTCTCTCAAACTCCACAATCCATATGTGACCGCTCGTCTCAAAACGGTATTATATCGGGATGGTCCATATGCTAAAAATTCACATTAATTACGAACTGATAAAACATATGAAATGTTGGTTTTAGTTATTCTAATATACTGTAATCGTGCTTCTTAATCAAACATATAACCTCCACCAAAACCGACATGTTTAGATATCAAATCAGTTTTCAGTATCTGAGTCATCCCGACATAATACCGATTAAAGATGATGGGTCACAAATATGTCTCCATTACCCGGGACCGGATTTTTCTCTCTCTATATTTGTACACTTTAGTGACTGATTCCACTATCTGGGTGTCTCAGTAGTCAGGACAAATTGCTGGGAACGGAAGTGTCCGGATTGGAGAGACGGGACTTTATTTGTTATTTGTACACATTAGAGACTGATTTCAACATGTGGAAGTCTCAGTAATCCGGACACGGCTGGGAACGGAAGTGTCCGGATTGGAGAGACGTGACTTTACTTCTTATTTGTACACATTAGAGACTGATTTCACCGTGTGGATGTCTCAGTAATCCGGACACGGCTGGGGACGGAAGTGTCCGGATTGGAGAGACATGACTCTATTTGACTCATCGTAGAAATGTAGAAAACTTAGTTTAAATACAAGGACACGAAACGTGAGCTAAATTCATATAAGACCTTTGTTTTATTTAATAGTATGATGCTTTGTTCTTTGTTTCTTCTTCTTCTTTTTTATTTATTTTTTACTTTGCAAAAACAAATGTTATTTGACAAAGCTTCTAAAAACGGTATTAAGTCAAAATGAACCAAATCTCAAATTGGAATGAAATCGGGGTGATTTTGATATAGAAATATAATATGGAAAACTAACTTTACATGCAAGGATGTGAAAATTGGGCTATCGAGATTCTCGTGTTTTATTTAAGAGAATCATGCTTTGATTTATTGGGGGGGGGGGGGGGGGATTACAGTACAAAAGCAAATATTCTGTGACCAATCATCACTAACGGTATTATGTCAAGATGAACCAAGTCTCTAATCGGTGTGATATCGGGGTGAATTGAATATGATATAGAAAAATATTATGTTAAACTGACTTTAGATACAATAATATGAAACTTGGGCTAGAAGCTCGTGTGTTGTTTTGTTTTTTTTTAAAGAGAATGATTGTGGTGGGTTTCTTTTTTTTACATTACAAAAGTAAATATGTGACAAATTGTCTAAAATCGGTATGAAATCGGGGTAGTTTAGATATAGATGTACTTTAAATACAAGTCTCAAATTGGTATAAAATCGGGGGTGATATAGATATAGAAAAATATATTAAATTGACTTTAGATACAAAATATGAAAATTGGGCTAGATGTTCGTGCTTTTTTTTTGTATTTTAAAAGAAATGATTATAGTATATAAATGTTCACATAAAAAAAAAATTCAGTTCAAAAGAGAATATGTGACAAATGATCTCAAGTGGTACGTATTATGTCCCGGCGAACTATGTTCCAAAATCTGATTTATAAAGTTAAAGGGAACAGAAATGTGAGGATTTTAATTATTATTTGTATCACTTCAATAACATACTATATCATGTTTTAGTGAGCTGATCTGAACAAAACCCGTCGGATGTCGGAGAAAAAATTCGACATAAAATGATGCTATGCACTTAGTAAAAATACTCACACAATCCGCCGGCCGGATAAAATGTACAAAGAAAAAAAAAATAACAACTGTGTAACCTTGAACGTTTATAGTCTGATTGTTATAATTTCGGGAGAAGTAATCGCCTAAATAAATGTCTATAATCAATAACAAAGAGATGAGCGACGTCAATTTGGTTCCTGTTTTCCCGTTTTCAGACGGTGGGTTACATTTTATGTGAAGGGAGGGAAAGGGGGGGGTGTAAAATGTAAGGACATTAAGTCGAAGGGTTGTAAAACTGTAAAAGGCTCCATACACGTCCGGATATGATCCTGGTCCAGACCCCGATCAGGCAAACCGGGGTGAAAACGCAATGTGTGTGGCCAAATACCTGGCCGATAAACCTAGGTACGGTCCATCGCTCGCAAAGCCCGCTTTGCTTAATATTTTTCGAGGCGATCGGCGATCGGGGGCGTGGCAGTATAAAAAATTGGACAATTTTTTTCGGATTTTCGTTGTTTTGACGTCAGATTCGTGATCAGCGTCGAATTTACAATAGGTTTGATACCAAGAACTATGTTTTTACTCCAAAAATTGATGAAATTAGAAATAAAATTTAATTAATATTGAGGTTATGTGGCCGACAGAACAGTGCTCCTCCCTGTTTTGTGGTATGACTCTCGCTTCCAGATCGGAAGGTTCAGGTTTCGAGACCCGCTCTGCGTTGCGCAGAGTTGAGTCCTTGGAAAATGCTCTTTACTCACATTTTCTCACCGTACTCAGGTGTAAAATGAGTACATGGCCGTTCGTTGAATTTGTTAGGAAAAAATGTCACATCGCCTGACAGGCGTCATGTCTCGTCTTTCAAGTTTAATATTGCTGTTGCCTTGGGACCCCTTGTAAAGCGCTTTGAGCACGTGGATATTGCGCCAAATAAATAAATTATTTTTTTAAATAATATTTTTATAAATGTTGCGCCAGGAAGAGGTAGATGGCAAAAGTTTCGTTCTTGATCATCGTAAAATTTATAAAGGATTTCATACAAAATAAAAAATAGTTTTCATAATTTTCAATGTAATGATATAATAATATGCCAGTTCTTTTTTTTTTTTTTTCCTCCTCACCCGTTGACGCGACATGACGGTCGACCTTGACACAGACATTTGGGATTGGCAGATGCCAAAAAGCCTTGACTACGTGATGACAGGGGTGGGCATTGTAACCCTGAATTATACTCTACAAACAACGCCCCCCCCCCCCAAAAAAAAAAAAAAAAGCTGTGTGCGTGTGTGTGGTGGCGGGGGTGGTTGGGGGGGGGGGGGGGGGTGCGAATGCGAGTAGTCCCGAGGAGTACCCGTTTCACCTGCCACGGGAACACTGTCGATTTGTTTTATAAATATAATAATAATAATAATAATAATAATAATAATAATAATAATAATAATAATAATAATAATAATAATAATAATAATAATAATAATAATAATAATAATAATAATAATAATAATAATAATAATAATAATAATAATAATGACGATAAATAACAAATCTTTATTGTCCACAAAATTGAAAAATTTCCGTGGTCTACGTTGCTTTTAAACTTAAATCGGATTGCAAATGTATGGATGTTATGCGTATTGGAAAAATACTCACGACATCTCCATCGGGGTATAACATATTAACACACAAAACTGCAAACGCGAACGTTCATTGTCTGATTGATATAACTTAGTGATAAGTTAATTATAAAATGCTGTCTAAAAGCAATAACAACGGGTTGACTAACGTCCAATTCATTCCTTCTATTGATGCTCTGTGTTAAATTAAAATACTCACAAAGTCCGCCAGCCAGAAATATCACTCCAGCCCAAAGATCTACATGGAATCTTGAACGTTATAGTCTGATATATTTTAATGAGAACTAATCATAAAAATGGGTGTCTAAAAACAATAACAATGAGATGAGTGACGTCAATTTGGTTCCTTCTATAAATATCCAAGAACTTTACTCACTCCATCCGCTCTCTCCTCCTTCAG
>NC_088360.1:98079153-98081653 GCF_034508935.2 Berghia stephanieae
AAAGGAGGGCAGGTTAGAACTTATACTCCATAATACTTGTAAACGTGTTAATATATAGTAAATATATCACGCCTTTTCTTATATCAGATTAGATATAGGTAAATTATTTATGGTTGTTATTATTCTCTATTAAAATCAAGATGTTAGATGTGGGCTTCTATGACTAATACTTTGTGTAGCTATAATGTGGTCTAGTGCTATATATGACACTCGCTTTCGGATCGGGAGGTCCTGTGTTCGAGCTTCGCTCGGCGCATAGTTGCGTCCTTGGAGAAGGCTCTTTACTAATCACATTCTCTAATCGTACTCGGGTGTAAAATGAGTAACTGGCCGTTAATAGCGTTGTCTCTGTCCGAAACAAAATTGTAGCATCGCCTAACAGGCGTCATGTCCCGTTCTACGTGTTAAATGTCGCTGTTGGCCAGGGACCCTTTGTAAAGCGCTTTGAGCCCATTCAGTGGACATTGCGCTAGGACGAGAGACGCATGCGCACAACTAACATGACGTTCTCTCTCTAATAACTTTTCCACCGGTGACGTCACAGACTATGGGTGACGACGTCCAATCAAGGGACGCTACTCTTCCGCTAATCTCATTCCCTATTGTCTCGGGTCGTATTATTTATTCCAGAAAAAAAGAGCGGAGCAGGCACTTATGTTGATAATAACAAGAAATTAAGTGAGTAGGAAAGTGCCAGAAGACAACAGAGAATAAAAACTTCTCGGCAGCGATGGGGGCTCGAACCCGCGACCTAACTGGTACAACAATTTCGCCTGGCCGTGGAGGCCGTTACTCTACCGTATGAGCTACCCATTGTAAAGAGTCACGATCTTCCCGGCCGGGCGGAGTTGTCGTACCAGTAAGGTCGCGGGTTCGAGCCCCCATCGCCGCCGCGAAGTTTTTATTCTCTGTTGTCTTCTGGCACTTTCCTATTATTTATTATAACCCTTTCGTTTTGTGATAAAAACCGATGATTTACTGAGTAGTCGTCCTTCAGAGACATTAGACCCATAGAGTCGGAGATTATCCCGGTTTCAAAATCGTGAAACGGGCAATACTAATTGATTGCAATCCTTTGGATAGGACGCTAGTCTATCTCAAAGTAAGTTTTTTTTTCCGCCAAATCTAACAGAATCAGCTACCCATTCACTGCTGGGTGGACAGAGGGGTCAGAAAATCTCGACTGCACCGGGGATCGATCTTGGTTGGTCCCTTTGCGTGTGAAGTAAGTGCTCTACCAACTGAGCTATCGGGACCCCCTTACTATTGATTAGTAAAACAATATTGTGAAAATATCAACTTGACAAAGTAAAGAGCAGGCACTGGTATAAGATAAAAGCTTTGAAAAAAAAAGTGTAGGAAATAGTGCTAGACAAATCAAGAAAGAAAAATAGAAGGGAAAAAAAAACAAAACAAAATAAAACAAAAACCCTCACGGTTTTCCTTTCTTGTTTTGTCTGACGCTGTTTCACATACACACTTTTAAAAGATCTTCAGAAAAATGATGAGTTGGTCCGACGTGCACTTATTTGCAGATCTGATAACTCAATTCCTTATGGGCTCATTGTTGTAATGGAAATCTCAAAAAAAAAAATTATTGTCCATTACAATGTTAAACTAGGCCCATAAGTGGGTTCGGATGTCAGACCTGCATGTATGTATACGTCGATTGGTCCTATTAACTTTTATAACAACAACAACAAAAATAAATAAATAAATGAATGAATAAATAAATAAATAAACGTAGTAAATCAAGAACTGTTTTTATCCGGCACACGTCCGATTTGCTAAAAATAGATCTTGACGCATATGGTGTCCTAACCACAATGCAAGTCTGACATCCGAACATCCTTATGGGCCTAGTTTAACATTCTCGTAATGGACAATATTTTGCGTCATTTTTTTTTTTTTTTTTGAGATTTCCATTAAAACAATGGCCCCATAAGGAATTGGGTTATCAGACCTGCAAGCAAGTGCACGTCCACAATGGTAATTCATAACGTCAAATCGTTAAATCAGAGAATCAGTCATTGTAAAGTTTTGTTTTTTTAAAGAATGCATTTTGATAAGAAATATTATAGATTAGGACACTGGGCATTGGAGGGTTTTTAATAATAATAAAATAATAATAATAATAATAATAATAATAATAATAATAATAATAATAATAATAATAATAATAATAATAATAATAACAATATGAATAACAATAATAATAATAATAATAATAATAATAATAATAATAATAATAATAATAATAATAATAATAATAATAATAATAATAATAATAATAATTGTCTCCTATTTTTGAGTCTTGGGAACAGGCATTTATCACAGTTTCCACAGTATTTAACGGACAATTGTAACTTCTTGCTATCCTTTGGATAGGACGTTAGTCTCTTGCTAAAAAACTTTCTGCCAGATCTCACAGATCCAGCTGCTCATTCGCTACTGAGCAACCTCACCTGAGATCCTTTGAGTATGATGTGAGTGCTCTAAC
>NC_088360.1:98086653-98093518 GCF_034508935.2 Berghia stephanieae
TACTCAGCAATGAATGGGTAGCTGAGTTTGTTAGATCTAGTGAAAAGTCACCATCGACCCCTCTTATCACCTCATCCACCCCCTCTTATTATAACTTCACGTCTCTCTCTTACTCTTCAATGCTCGCTGCCCTCTAATGTGTGTGTGTGTGGGGGGGGGGGGGAGAGGGGGGGGGGTAGGAGTTGCGTGTGTGTATCAACGCCACGAACAACTCGATCAACGCCTTGGGCGATGCCATTATCTCCGTTAATGGGGATAAATTTCAAATTTTATTAAATTATCGAAGTAGCAATGAAGTACGGTGAGCAAATAAAGAAGGCATCACCCCTCTTCTCTAATTAGGTTACAATTTGAAATGAGTGTGACTACTCCGTGTGTTTTACTCCTGTAGGCCACGGTTTTCATCGTGTAGCGGTCTTTACGGTTCAAGAATGAACGATCCCACGCTCTCAAAGGTCAAACCGGTTCGAATTTCCAACAGTCTCTCAGGAATGTTCAATGTCGAAAAGGACCGGTCCTAGGACCGTTCCTTGCGGTCTTCATTTCCAAGGACCGTAGGACCGTGGTCCTTAAGCTTGCAAGGACCGCCCCGCACTAATATATATATATATATTATATATATATAATATATATATATATATATTATATAAATATATAATATATATATATATATATATATATATATTATATATATATTAAATATGCCTTTTCCGCTACGACATCATAAGACATCGTCGCCTAGGCATTCCACGAAGGAATATAGATAACTCATCAAACAAGATGTCTGATGTCAACAGGAATCACCCATGTTGTCCAAGTGAGAAAATTGGGGGTTCTAATCTTGCTCAAGGAAAAAAACGAAAGTGCATGAGCGGGGCTCGAACCCGGGTCCTTCGGGTCACAGTGCAATGCCTTAACCACTCGTATATATATATATATATATATATATATATATATATATTATATATATAATATATATATATATATACTGATGATATGAGCATAGCCAAAAAAAAAACAAATCACACATTCGCCAGCGGATATAACATACGAACGTACAGAACTATGTGTAAATAGACCGTTTATAGTTGATTGATAGAATTTTCATAATAATGGCTGGCTAAAAAACAATATAAAGAGCTGAGTGACGTCAACGTGGGTCTTTTATGATGAACTGCATGCAGTGTTGGCAGTGCTCGATAAATGTATCAATTATTGAGAACATATAAAATTGAGTACGTAAAGTAATTCATTTTCCGATACAGCTGCTGCAATGGCAGATAGGCACCTCGTCAGTCAGACCGTCTTTCTTGGGATATATATAATATTTATATATATATATATATATATATATTATATATATATTATATATATATATATATATGAGTGTTTGTGGGTACTTGTACTTGTAGGTACGAGAGTGCTGATAATGTTGGTTAGAGCTAATATAAAAATAAAATGGATTCACTCACTTAAATGGCCGAAAACACATGTTTCTGTGGTTTCCATGCACGTCGTCAGTCGGCATATTATGTCCATAGAATCTACGGAAATAATATGCCGACTGACGACGTGGATGGAAACCACAGAAACATGTGTTTCGGCCATTTAAGTGAGTGAATCCATTTAAATTATATATATATATATTTATATATATATATATATTATATATATATATATTATATATATATATATATGGCTACCCGCCTCGGAAGTTCCGAGGTTCGATTCGATACCAACATGAACGGGCGGTTTCACTTTGGTTGAGCTACAGTCTGATTCAACTAGCATTGGAATGCAAAAAATAAATATAAAGGTCTATTTTTATACACGATTACGATTACGATTATTCTTCCCCTTACGAGTACCCGGATTTTTTTTTGTGTGGACGGGTAATCACATCACTAGTTATAGACTGCAAATAAGTACATAGTGTATCTCCCGATAGCTCAGTTAGTAAAGCACTTGTTTACACGCAAAAGGACCGAGATCGATTTTTGCTGCAGTCGACATTTTTTCATGCGCCCCCCCCCCCCCCCCTCCCTCTTTTATTAATTGAATAGCTGGATCTGGCGGAGTGCACTTTTTAGGACTAGCGCCTATCAAATGTTAGCAATAAGCAATTACCAAAGTCCGTTTCACGCTACAGAAACGGGATACACTCCGACTCCATGGCTCTTATGACTCTGAAAGACTAGTTATCCAGCACTTCTTTATTCTCTTTAGTCTCATATTAAATTATTACTATAGATCAATCAGACTAGCTTTTTAAATATTAAAAAAAACCTTGTAATTTTTAGGAGATAAAATTTATAGTCGCTAAAGTTGGACTTTAGAAATCAACAATTTATCATCACAGGAATTAATTAAAACACAAACTTTGTAGTCTGGCATCAACGTTCATTTTCAATAATTTTTAATGACTTATCTAGATAATAGTAATAATAATAATAATAATAATACTAAATAATAATAATAATAATAATAATAATAATAATAATAATAATAATAATAATAATAAATAATAATAATAATAATAATACTAATAATAACATTAATAATAATAATAATAATATATAAAATAATAATAATAATAATAATAATAATAATGATAATGATAACAATAATAATAATAATAATAATAATAATAATAATAATAATAATATAATAATAATAATAATAATATAATAATAATACACATTTATACAGCGCTTATTCTCGTGTAAAACACAAGCTCTGGACAATTTACAATATAAATTATCAATTTTGAGTGGAAAAAAAATAAAATAAAATAGATATTCATAAAGTTCTGAAATTGGACCCAAAATTTCGTAAATTTTTACGAATTTTTCGTAAAAATTGGCAGGTCTGATCTAGATAGAGTAACCTAGTTTTGATAAAGATTTAATTATGGAATTCAAGTATATAGTCTTGTTTGATGAACATCTTCAGTCCTAATACTAATAATAATAATAATAATAATAATATAATAATAATAATAATATATAAATAATAATAATAATAATAATATATGTTTAGTGGTAGACACTGGGTGTTATTACCACAGGATATGGGGGTGCATCTTGTTTCTTGTTCAAGTGGCTCACTATTATAGAACGAATGAAATTGACGTCACTCAGCTTTTTGTTATTTGGTTTTAGATCGTCGGTTGGAGGTAATAAATCAGCACTATATTCTCTCTATCGTATATTTATTATAGTCAGAGAGAATTTTGTGAAACCTTTTAAGATTACAATAAGGAGTCCCGATAGCTCCGTGGGTAGAGCACTCACTTTCTCATGTTTATACACACACACACACACACACATACACACACAACACATAATATATATATATATATATATATATATATATATATATATAAACAGACAGACGGACAGATAGATGATAGATAGATATAGATGATAGATAGATAGATAGATAGATAGATAGATAGATAGATAGATAGATAGATAGATAGATAGATAGATAGATAGACAGATAAATTGATATATATATATTAATAATATTATATATATATATATATATATATTTATATTATAGAGAGAGAGAGGAGAGAGAGAGAGAGAGAGAGAGAGAGAGGAGAAGAGGATGAGGGAGATATAATAATGTGCATTTATACGAATATGAAGAACGAGAAATTGCTTTTCTTAATAGAAATAAAAGCATAAAGTGCGGTACAGCTAGTGTATCAACCGTATTGTGTGTGTGAGTACATTATGGTATGTGTGTGTGTATCTGTGTGTGTGAGTGAGTAAGTGTTTGTGTGTGTGAGTGTATGGTATGTATGGGTGTGTATCTGTGTGTATGTGTCTGTATTTGTGTGTGTATGTGAGTGAAAGGGAGTGAGTATGAGATTGTGTGTGCATGAGTTTGTGTGAGTGAGTGTGTGTTTGTGAGTGAGTGAGTGAGTGTCTCTCGCATTCTTTAATCGTTCTAGCAAAGGTGTAGAGAGACATTCTGAGCTCTAACGAAATAACAAAATTATCATTGTGTTCCTTTACCTGTTCCATTATGGAGGGCTTTGTTGTTATTATCTAATTACAAAGGTGACATAACAGGTAACATATCCAGCATTTCTGGTCTCTCTCTATTCCCCTCCCTCCCCCCCTCTCTCTCTCTCTCTCTCTCTCTCTCTATTCCCCTCCCTCTCCGCCTTTCTCTCTCTCTCTATCCATCCATCCATCCATCCATCCATCCAATCCATCCATCTATCTATCTATCTATCTATCTATCTATCTATCTATCTATCTATCTATCTATCTATCTATCTATCTATCTATCTATCTATCTATCTATCTATCTATCTAATATCATTATAGAAACAAAAATCATTAAATGAACGTGCTCACCTTTGAAATAAAATAATCTTTCAGAGCCATTAATAGACCCATGGAGCATTTCTTTCCTGTTTTACAATCATGAAACAGACAATAGCAATTGCTTGCTACATCTTTCGACAGGACGCTAGTACTTTCCGCCAGATCTAACAGACCCAGCTACCCAAGCACTGCTTGGTGGACGGGAAAAGAAAAGATGGGCTTGTGATATGAAAATAATATCTTATATCAAGAATATCAACTGACTTGACTTCATCCGGGATCGAACTCTTTCCCTTTGGATGTGAAGTGAGTGCTCTATCTACCTATCTGAACTATCAGGATCCCCCTCCCCTGTTTTAAGTGAAAGTAGATGTTAATAAAATTCACAAATAAAACTATCTGTCTCTTAATAAAACGAACAAATATGGATTATTCACTAGTTGTGAGACCAAACAAAATAAACGGATCTTCTTCCGCTACAATAGGGAATGAGATTAGCGGAAGAGTAGCGTCCCTTGATTGGACGTCACCCATCTATCTATCTATCTATTATAGTCTGTGACGTCACCGGCGGAAAAGTTATTAAAGAGAGAACGTCATTTTGGTTGTGCGCATGCGTCTCTCGTCCTCGCTTCGGTGAAATTGGCTTGAGACACTTCAAACAAATTGACATTCTCTATGTAAGGTAACGTCCAATCAAGGGACGCTACTCTTCCGCTAATCTCATTCCCTATTGATGGTCGCCATGGCGGGGTTAAAATATCAAAGTGACAAACTGGTGTGTAACGATCTGAAAAGTGTGTAAAAAAAAACAATAACAGACAAGGTTGAATTTTGGGGATTTTTTACTTACTTATTCATTTATCTATTTATCTATTTTGTTGTCTATTCGCTATTTCATTTATTTATTTATAAATTTATGTATCAACTTTTTTGTGTGTGTATCTATTTATCCTTTTATTGATTTACTCATTTATTTGTTAATTTTTCTATTTCTTTCTTTCCATACTTCTTTCTTTATTTATCTATTTATCTATTCATTTATTTATGTATCTATTCATTCATTAATTTATTCATTTAGTTATTTATTCGTTTATTAATTTATTTGTCTATTTATTCATTATTCATTCGTCTATCTCTTATACTTTTATTTATTTATTTATCTATTTATTTCTTATTTTAGGTATGTGTTTACTTATTCATTTAGTATTTATTTGCTGATTTATATATTTATCTATTAATCTATTCGTCTAGTTGTCCATTTATCTATTCATCTATTTGTCTATTTATTGATTGATTTATTCAGTAAACCATTATCGTACTTTTTCATTAGTACGTATGTTTATTTTTCAATAAAACTGGAGGGGATGGTTTTCTAATGATCATTCCAGTAATTAAAACCACTAGGTAGTCTTGCTCGCCCGAATCGGATAGGGGAAGAAAATTACGACGCAAATAATAACAATCATTGCGAGAAAGGGGCGTGGGGGTGGGGGGGGGGGGGGGTAGGGGGTGGATCCCGATAGCTCAGTTGGTAGAGCACTCGTTTCAACACTACAAACAGACTCGAGATCGATCCCGAGTGAAGTCGAACCCTCCCCCCCCCCTACCCTCTCACTTGTGTTCACCATCAGAGATTGGGGAGATGGGTCTATTAGATCTGGGGTAAAGTACTTTGTGATAGACTACTACTAGCGTCCTACCCATAGGCTAGCAAGAAATTGATATTTAGCCGTTTAACGCTATAGAAATGGGGGTAACCAATGTACTACAAACAGCCTGCAGGATTTCTGACCGCAAAATAAGCCTGGTGCACAAAAATTAAAATTAAAACTTTTAAAACACAAAGACTAAATAATATGAAGGAAGCAACAGTTACTAGGTATCACTTTTAAAAAATAATAAATTACGCCTTTCGCAAGGCCCCATGAGATCCCGTCGCCTAGGCATTCTTAGAAGGAATACCATGATGTCTGATGTCAACAGGAATCACCATGTTGTCCAAGTGAGCAAATTAGGGGTTAATAATCTTGCTCAAGGAATAAAACCGAAAGTGCCTGAAGTGGGGCTCGAACCCGGGACCTACCGGATCACAGTACAATGCCTTTACCACTCAGACACTTTGGCAAACAGAAAAACCGGCAAGGGTTCGTACTTGCTAATCTGCACAAAAAACCGGTCCACCGACAAAAACCGGTAATCTAGCATCCGTGATTATTGTGCTCTTAAAAAGACGCTGTATCTAAATAATCTCTACAATATATTATATATAATATATTATATATATATATATATATATATATATATTTATAAATATTGACTTATTTATATTTTACATTATCGAGCACTCTCGTACTACCAGTACCCACCAACACTCATATATATATATATATATTATATATTTTATATATATATATATATTATTTTATATATATATGTGGGTGTATATTATATATTATTATATATTATTATATTATATTTATATATATATATATATTATATATATATATATTATATATATA
>NC_088360.1:98103618-98105257 GCF_034508935.2 Berghia stephanieae
ATAGTTCTGTACGTTCGTAGGTTATATCCGGCTGGCGAATGGTGTGAGTTTTTTTTTCGCTATGCTCATATCATCAGTATATATATATATATATATATATATATATATATATATATATATAATATATATATATAATACGAGTGGTTAAGGCATTGCACTGTGACCCGGAAGGACCCGGGTTCGAGCCCCGCTTCATGCACTTTCGTTTTTTTCCTGAGCAAGATTAGTAACCCCCAATTTTCTCACTTGGACACCATGGGTGATTCCTGTTGACATCAGACATCTTGTTTGATGAGTTATCTATATTCCTTCTTGGAATGCCTAGGCGACGATGTCTTATGATGTCGTAGCGGAAAAGGCATATTTATATATATATATATATATATATATATATAATATATATATATATTATATATATATATATATATATATATATATATATATATATATATATATATATATATATATATTAGTGCGGGGCGGTCCTTGGCAAGCTTAAGGACCACGGTCCTACGGTCCTTGGGAAATGAAGACCGCAAGGAACGGTCCTAGGACCGGTCCTTTTCGACATTGAACATTCCTGAGAGACTGTTGGAAATTCGAACCGGTTTGACCTTTGAGAGCGTGGGATCGTTCATTCTTGAACCGTTAAAGACCGCTACACGATGAAAACCGTGGCCTACAGGAGTAAAACACACGGAGTAGTCACACTCATTTCAATTGTAACCTAATTAGAGAAGAGGGGTGATGCCTTCTTTATTTGCTCACCGTACTTCATTGCTACTTCGATAATTTAATAAAATTTGAAATTTATCCCCATTAACGGAGATAATGGCATCGCCCAAGGCGTTGATCGAGTTGTTCGTGGCGTTGATACACACAACCAACTCCTACCCCCCCCCCCCTCCCCCCCCCCCCACACACACACAACACATTAGAGGGCAGCGAGCATTGAAGAGTAAGAGAGAGACGTGAAGTTATAATAAGAGGGGGTGGATGAGGTGATAAGAGGGTCGATGGTGACTTTTCACTAGATCTAACAAACTCAGCTACCCATTCATTGCTGAGTAGACAGGGATTCAGAAAAAAATCGACTGCACCCGGGATCGATCTCTGGCCCTTTGCGTATAAAGAGAGTGCTCTATCAACTGAGCTATCGGGGTCCCCAAATATTCTATTGGACTTTTTTAAAATTTAGACGTTATAACTGGGTTTTTTGGAAGGAAGAAACTAATGAAACTCTTATTATTTGATTAGTAAAAACACCAAACGAAATTTTAATTAATTGTATTATTTTAAATGACAACACTGCGATAGAAAGGAGTGGTGACAAGAGATGGACAAAAGAAAACAAAAAATCGGATTGCTACTTGCTAGGTTCGACACACACACACACACACACACACACACACACACACAAACACACACATCTTTTGTATCACATACATTTCAAACAATAACCCATTAGAGAAGAGGGGTCATGCCTTCACCATAGATCATTGTCATGCGATCATTATGGTGTAGTAAATTTTGAAATTTACCCCGTATAATGGAATCGTCCAAGGCGTGCGCCTCCTGTTCCCCCCATCTCACACACAAAGGGCGGTTTGCGGAGTGGAGGTTGGTGGTCGTCTGCCTG
>NC_088360.1:98115357-98123599 GCF_034508935.2 Berghia stephanieae
AACTTAGTCATTTATTTATTCATTTATTCATTTATTGTTTAATTTGCCAACTCAGTTATTTGTTTATTTATCTTCCTATCGGTTTATTTGCTTGTCATTTTCCATGTATTTATCTATTTATCTTAATGATCTGAATTGACTCAAGAAATATTTCAAGTTTCGTTCCATCAAAGTTCGAATTGTTAAAAGAAAAAAGAAACTGTTTTAAAACGTACAGAATATTATTGTCAATGCATGACATAATCAATCGGAAGGAGAAAATTTTGGATTTGAATTTTGTTTGCATATTCTGAAAGAATATGCTCACTAGACCATTTTAATCTTTATTTGAAGTAAATCAGTTGGTATTTCATGAAGTTATGGTCAGATGTATGGGAAAGATATCCAGCATCTTTTCTCAAATTTCATACTTTTTCAACTTGACTGTAAAAAATATTTAGAAGTGAAATTAAGCTTTGATATTTCCCGAAGATGTCAAAAAAAAAAAAAAAAAAAGGGTTGATTTAATCATTTATGACAAGAACTCACTTTTGATAAAAGTTGACCTTCTAACTAAACTTAGCAATATCTCAGTTCAAACCTTTTAACCATCCGATTGGTTATGTAATTCACTGTAATATATTTCAAAACATACCATAACACGAGATGGAATATTTCCAAGCAGTAATAAATAAAACAAAAATAAATAAAATTCCCTTTATTCATCCCATTGGGGAAATTTGTCTCTAGGATCTTTTCCAAGGGAAGACTGGAATAACACATGGCTCAACCGCAGTGCAGAGCCGCAAATTGAGCTAGGACGAGAGAGGCTACTTGCTCAAGGCCACACAGCGCAGCGGCGGGTGATCGAACTCGTTACCTTTCGGGTACGAAGCAAAGACCGTAACGCTGGCCACGCTGCCTCTTGGTCACTCATCACCTAATATGTTTTTTTTCTTGGGACCCTTTGTAAAGAGATTTGAGCATGTTAAGTGGATCAGGCGCTGTTAAAAGATCAAGTTATTTATTTATTTATTTATTTATTTATTTATTCATGTATTCATAAATTTTGTGTATTATTTATAAACTTATTCATCTATTCATCTTTTTATTGACTTATTTATTTATTCATTAACTTATTCATTTATATATATTTTCATTCATTATGTCGTATTTTAATTAGGGACTGGAAAATATATTTATCGCTATAAATATGATCATTGGGTTAAGGTAATTTATCTTACGATATTGAAGGAAAACACATATTTTGTTTAAGGGCAGTAAAAGTTAATAGTTCTGAATAAGTTTGCTCCGCGTTCACTTATTTGCAGGTCTGGTAACCCAATTCCTCATGGGCTCTTTGTTGTAAAGGAAATCTAAAAAATAACGCAAAATATTGTCCATTACAACCACGTTAAACTAGGCCCAAAAGTGAGTTAGGTTGTCAGACCTACATATAATATGTACACGTCGGTTTAACTCTAAACCAACCTTTCGTCATAATGTTGTCCACCTAGACAATACCAAACTGAGGGGGTGGGACACATAAATTTGAAGATTTATTCCACAAATTTATTAATAGTAACACGCACACACACACACACAACACACACACATATATATATATTATATATATATATATATATATAATATATATATATATATATATATATATTTATATACATATATATATATATATATATATATATATATATATATATATGAAAAGAATAGGATATATATTTAATATATATATATATATATATATATATATATATATATATATATATATATATATATATATATATATATAAAGGAGTAAAGCAGATGACTTGTAAATGATTTAAACAGGTATGCTGTCAAAGGAGAATGTTTTTCTTCACAGCACGTTCGATTAAACCCGAGTCTCGGGACGATAAATTGATGTAAAGAATCAACAGGATCTATAAACCTACTGAATGGTTTCGCCATTTCCTAATAGACTCAATTTTAATATGTTTACCGTAACCCGTGTCTCTCCTCGCCTTTTTAATGAACACAGTGAGTGGATTAACCCCAGCTAAGCTGACAAAATGGCTTTTTTCCATTTTTTTCCCAAAAATATTTTTGGGGTTGAATCTTAACTATCGAAGAATTAAGATTTGAAGTAAGTATCAAGTTTAAGTATTGATTGTGTTATTTTTATATATAAAAAAATGAAAAAGTGAGCATTTATATAGCGCGATATCCACTAAAAGTCCTCAAACCGCTTTACATGTGTCCATCACCAACAGAAACATGTAGAACGAGACATGACGCCTGTTGTGCGGAGACAACGCTGTAAACGGCCAAGTCTTCATTTGACACCTGAGTACGTTGAGAGAATATGAGTAAGGGCCTTTTCAAAGGACTCAACTATGCGCCGAGCGAGGTTCGAACCCAGTAATTCCGATCCGAAAGCGAAAGTCTTACCACTAGACCACGCAGTCGCAGTATAATATACATAAGCAGAGGATCAACTTAGTTGATTGATATTTAATTTGAAATACGTTTTTTTTTCTCATTTGAACTTCAAAATCATTTTGGCCAAATTCAAATGCAGTTTTGGACAAAATGACTAAAAAGCGTTTGTTCATTGAGACGTTGAGATGGGTTTTGCCGTAAAAACAAGCAATAGAAATGAGGGTTTTCCTGTTTGAGCCAGCTGATGAGTTAAACAGGGGTCGATACGAAATCAGGGTTGAGGGTTTTTGGGTTGTCTGGGTACGATATTGGAATAAAGAATGTGTACGCAATGATAGAAATAAACATTTGGTATATATATATATATATATATATATATATATATATATATATGTATTAATACCGGATAGGGAGACTTTTGGTACCCTATTAGTTCATTTTACAGTACTTTACCAATAGGGAGACCAAAATCCGGTCCCCCTATTGATTTGACCTCTAGCACATTCACTTTTCTATTTTTAGTTTAAGGTTGTCAACCCAACCGTCAAGGATATATAATTGTAAATCATAGTATTGAAGTTATTTGTTAAACACCACAGTAAGAAGAGTTATGCCTAAATTTTCACGTTGGTCAATAAGGTGACCGCCTGAAAAAAGTACAATAGGGGTACCAGTGTTTTCATCGATATATTTCAATAGTGAGGCATATATCTTTCCGAAATTTTCTCTAAAATTCTAGAGCATTATATGGATTTTTTATAGTAATGAAAACCTAATATAAAATTGTGTGAAAGTTGATGAACTGAGGAATGAACAAGATATACGAATTATAATCTATTTTTAGAAACAGATTTATCGAATCTTGGTCCGGATTCTTATCTTGGTGACAAGAGACAAGCAAACATAGTAACTCTTTTTTTCGTGAAACGTATGTTTAGTCAATTTCGCGCATAAAGAGGCACTCGGCACTCACTCACTCTGCAAGTCAGTAGTAGGTGGTTATCAGTTATCAGCTCGGCCTTTAGTTCTTAGTCAAACGCTTCATCAAACCCATTATTGAGTAGCATGTTGATGCCTGATGCCAGTTGAAGCCATCTCGACGTCGTGAAATGGAGCATCTTCTGTCATAGCAGTAGAATCGTCAGATGCCGCATTTAAATCCTCCATTCCAGGCGTTGCTGTTGCCATATCGATCTTCGAAATGATTTGGTCTAGACGTCAAGTTGACCCGTTCTATGTCTGAAGAGATTTTAAAGTGCAATACCTAACATTATATCTTGATCTACAAAAGAGTCTTTTTAAATGAACCGCTGTGTTTCTATATTTTTCAAGAACCAAGGATTATCTGATAACTACTGACTTGCAAAGAGAGTGGCCGACGGACGTCCTCTCTATAGCCGCAAGTATTTTTTCGTCACTTGCTGAGTTCCAAACTAGACGTCTATGGCATCGTGGGGTAAATTGATGCTGGAGGCATCATTGAAGAGACACCGAGATAATTTAAATGGTAAGTTATTGGCCATTCTTATTACATCACAGTTGATTTAAGATTTTCAATAGGGTAGACATCACACTAGGTACTTTGGTAAAAAAATTCAAATTGGATTGAGCTCAATGAAACCTATATCATTTTAAAGTGCTTTTCAACACGATTTCTAATGATACCAAAATTGTGAAAATCAGATAAGCAGAAAAAAAGTTGTGTTAGTTTAAAGGCTGACAAATGGTCTTCTATTTGCCTTTGTTATTTACTGACGGACTTTGTGACCTGAAAATTGTTGCATTTCCGGTAGTAACCGCCATTTGGATTTCAAAACTGGTCTAAAATGACCGCTAAGATTTGAGTAAGGATTTTACTGGAACGAATTTCATGGATGCGGTATACAACTTTGACCTGAATTTAATTTTATAAAAAAGTTAAGATGTTAAATAAACGTGCCAGCATGAAATTTTGATTTACCAAGTTCTAATCTTTTAATTATCCAAAGCTAAATTATACCCTATTTTATCCATAATCAAAAGTTATACTAATTGTATTGATTTTAAAATAAACTACACCAAACGATAGAGTAATTTTCTCTGAAGAAAATAAGACATAAATCATTAAAATCCATCCATAAACAAAAAATCTATGGAACTTTTTCTGAGACCCATCACTCAAAAGTCCAAAAATCGGGTCACAGCCACTAGGCCATTTATCGGCTCCCTGCTGGAGGGCCAAATGGACGTTTACCAAAGTACCTAATCACACACACACGATTGATGATTGTCACTTGTCAGTCAGTCATTTGGAAGTGGAGTCAGATAATTCGGGAACTTCTGTAGACTGTAGATTCACACTAGTGAGTAAGATCTGCCGTTTACTACTACTACTACTACTACCACTACTACTTTTAGTTTTAGCGCTATCCAACTCAACACTTCTCGTGTTTATTTATTTTGGCAAAACTAGAATGGATTTTTGAAAAGATATAAAATAATTTAAACTTAAACCTGTCTTTGCATCTTGCTTTATGCATACAGTATGCCATATCACAGCCATCACAAAATCATAGTTTAATGTTGAGAATATGCTATTTCTTTTGTAACTTCAGATCAGAGAGATTTGAGCTTTAAAAATCCTGAAAAATGTCTTGCTGTCAATCCAGACAACCCTTTTGATGTGATCTATGATGTTAATGGTAAGAATGTAATTTGATGAGGAAATGAATAACATTTAGGTACACATAGTTTGCTTTTTTTTTTTTTTTTTTTTTTGAGTCATGATGTGTAATACTATTACAGTCCACTCCGGATAATTGCAACTCGGTTTAATCGCAACTTTCGGTTAATCACAATATTTCCTAAGCAATGGAAATAATTCTATATAAAAGTCACTGGTTAATTGCAACAAACCTCGGTTTTTAAAAAGTGGTAAATTCAAGAAATCAAACAGTATATCATGATTAAATTTCATCATGGATGAAATCGTGACAGGTTGAAGAATCGAGAGTGAGCAGGATTTAATGCTACAGTAGTGTGTCACCACTCTGTTAGAGTCGAAAGAGGGCGGGCTCTGCAGTATGGGTTTGTGACGTCATCGGTGGCCATTAAATAGAAGAGGGGTGGGGCTGGTCATAATCTTGACAACAGGTTATCAATGACAGTTATAAAGAGAGACTGAGCGATATCCTTTGTTTTAGGATTAAAACTGTGCATTGTGACCAATGAGTTTGGTGAGAGCTTATTGTCTCTCATTAAGGCTAATCTCTTTAACTCTGACAAATGTGAATTGTTGAGAAAAAAAGATTGAAAACTTCTTCCAATCTGAATAAGATATCGGCTTGCTTCATAGCTGCTTTGGTTGACAAATCTACACGGGGCTGCCATATGGTGTTTGTTTCAATCAAATTGCTCTGTATGTGGTGGACTAAGAATATTATTTACTGGTTTGAGTTGACAATAAATGTGTAAAATGTTGAAATAGTGGACAGGAAACTGAATTTCGGTTAATCCCAACATTTTCGATGATCCCAAGGTATTGCGATTATCCTAAGTGGACTGTACCTGAATCTTGAACGAAAAACTATCATATGGATATGATTATAGACAGATTGGTTTCTGGAATTATATTTCCGTCCTCCCTTGCCAACTCTGGCGTTCTTGAAATTTAAAAGAAAATAGCCAAAAGGTTTCGGACTTAATTTTTTTTTTTTTTCCAAAGGACAATAGTCATAAGGTAAATATTTTTTAAAATCCTTTTACAGCACAAGATGGCATGATTTTTTGTTTAAGAGTTTAGAGAAAAACTTGCACATGATAGTCTTCAGCTTTTTTTTGTTGTTTTTATTTTCTATATAGACTCCAACTCAGAGCCTGAAAGTGATACAGAACAAAGTTCCATATCACATGATTCATTTGTGGTAAGTATGTACATTAAAATAAAATCATAACATTTGTATAGCGTTTATCCACAGTTGGCACCATGCTCAAAATGCTTCACATCACCATATTTTGTGGTGGACAAAACACATTTGCCACAAAAGATGAGACCTGCAGTCTGTTAGGCGCAATACAATATTTCAGGACAAGGACAACACTGTTTTACACCAGTGAGATCTCTAGTTTTTTGTTGTTAAAAATTTTTCTTTGCAGTGGACTTCGCCAACAATAACACTATTTTAAACCTTCCTCGTTATATTTTGAAGTGATATTCATTGATGAGCCATTCACATTTGAAGTCGTTTGTTTTTTATTGACAAATGTGAAAATGATGCGTTTCCAGGAAAAATTAAAATAGCTTCTGTTGGGATTATACTTTTGATCTCGCATTTTGTCCAAATTCTCTTGCATCGTAATGTTTATCAACTTTTTTTGTTAACTATATTGCAGTTGCAAGGTTAGGAAGTTCATATTGTTGCAATGACAACCGTTTATATGTCCAGAATCGTAGTGATATAAAAAATTGTTTTGTAGTTGTTGGTCCTGGTGTAGGATTTAAAGAGTTGGTTAAAAACGGTTTACTGAAACCCTGGTTGGTGTATCTATATTTATCCAAGCACAGTTGAACATATTAAATACTTAGACAATATGTCTGCCTTTCTCAACTCTTTTTTATTATACTTGCATTATTAACCAGCTAATTGTTTAGTTGGATTATTAAACAATGGCTCTTCATGTTTATTGTCAACATGAATAAATTTGATTGATCTGTCATCTTTTCACAAAATATACAGGGTCCCGATTTTGTTGCTGACTCGAGTCTGATTCCTCTACGTACTCTGTGAGGTACCCAATGCTGAGTACATCATTGTCTCTGGAACCTAGTGCTCATTCCCCAACTCAGTCAGAGCCTCATCCACAACTATCACAGACTGAACCTCGTTGCCAGTCTGGGACCCAGGTTCAAACCGAATGCTATACACTTGCAAACCAACGTGTTACGTGCAATGGTGAGTCATTTTTTTGTCATTCTTCTCCTTTGATATTTGTGGGATCAATTTTAATTTACCCCTTCCTTTTAAAAGAAAACTTCCACCCCCTCCATGGTGCTGCATTTGTGTTATTGCATTTTTTTCTGTTTTGGCAGTGCTGCGTCGCAAAATACGCTACCATTTACATAACAAGCACAAATCCAAATTTGATAGGGTGGACATCTTAGAATCTGAAACCCCAATGTGTGAGTGATATCAGTGAAACCAGCCATAAAAATGTTCATGTTTATTTTATTGGGGGTTTTTTTTGTCTGTAATAGACTTAAATTGCTTGTATTGTAAGTGTTAAAATGGTTTTTTTGTTACAACCCATCTATATATTAAAACTGTTTCTTTGTATTTCTATGATGCTTAAGGCTTTTTTTTCACAGACCAGCTGGAAACTTAACGAGAATCAGAGTAGATAACATTTTTATTAATCTTGCAACCTAAACAGTATATGATGATTGGGAGCATTTAAAGAAAAGCACATTTCTTTTTTAATTTGTCGGTACTAAAATTATACTTTGATAATGTCTGCTGTGCTACAAACCCTTTTGACTTCCAGGTTCAATATTTTTCTTTTTCTAAAAATTCTTGGGTTTCCTTTCAATGACAACTGAGATCATTAAAATTCAGCTCACAACATGATGTGTGTAGATTTGATGAAAAACATATGTTCGAGTTGAGAAGCAGTTGTTCACGAACTTGCTGATCGTTTTTACTAGCATTTATTTCCTAACTTACCTGTGTCAATTAACAAAGGCAAGACTCAAATATTTTCTATCTGAACAGGTGTGTTTGTTATTGAAATATTTCCGGCATATACATGTCATATTTCATTCCCAACAAAATATAAATCAGGATTA
>NC_088360.1:98123699-98126199 GCF_034508935.2 Berghia stephanieae
ATAATATGATAATAATATAATAATAATAATAATAATAATAAATAATAATAATAATAATAATAAAATAAAAGAAGAAGAAGAAGGAGGAGGAGGACGGTGCAGAGGAGGAGAAGAAGAAGAAGAATTGTGAATTATGATAACAACAGCAATAAGAACAACAGTAGCAATAACAATGATAAGTAGGTACTTGGCCAACGCTTTGAAAAGTTGATAGGAAATCCCACGTGAGAATAGATTTGGCGGTAAGGGCGGCAAAGATCAGAGGGTACAGGTATGACATTGGATACCTAAACACCTGGCCGGACTTGAACAGGTAGATGATGATGATGAGGATGAGGATGATGGGATGGCAGGTACAATGAGCCATTGTGTGTGTGTGTGGATGTATGTGTGTGTTTGTTTGTGTGTGTATGTGTTTTTGTGTGTGTTTGTGTTTGTCTATGAGAGTGTATTTGATTGTTTGTGTGTGTGTGTGTATGTGTGTGTGTCAACGTTTATTTCTATTGTGTTTCTTTGCGTGAAGACAGTGGTTTGTTGCTTTATGTGTGTATGTATGTATGTATGTATGTATGTATGTATGTATGTATGTATGTATGTATGTATGTATGTATGTATGTATGTATTTATGTATGTATGTATATGTATTATTATGTATGTATGTATGTATGTATGTATGTATGTATGATGTATGTAGTAGTATGTATGTATGTGTGTATGTATGTATGTATGTGTGTATGTATGTGTATTCAAGATGGCGGACAGGTCAGTCGGGTCTCTCGTAGTCTGTAGATCTACAGTCTCTTGTATCCATCATCCGGGGTAGCTGTCCTCGTAAACACAGACAATGTCTAGAAGGAGTATAGATAGTATGCAGATGACGTCACTCAGGCCTTTGTTATTGATTTTGCCATCCGCGTTTGTGAGTTGTTCTCACTAAACTGTATTAACCAGACTATAAAAGTTCATGGTTACACAGAGTTTGTGTGTTGGTCCGTTCTACTTCCGGATGGCAATGTTGTGAACTCCTTGGCCAAGCGCATTCTATCCTATAGGACTTCCCCGATGGACCGATTAAAAAAATGATAAAAGACCCGATCAACAATTATGAAGCTCTATTAAAATATATCGAAATAAAAATAATAGATATTAAGTCCTCCATAATGCCCTCCCTTATTCAAAACAACACACCAAGAGCACAGGAGGAAAAAGAGGTGACAAGACAAGAACTCACAGCAATATTCGTTAACCACCAACGAAAAGCTATTGATATTATTAGAAACGGATGTAAACAAACACACTCAAGTTGTGAGATAGATATCAACACAGTAGAGACTGCCTATAAAGAAAAATGTCAACGAAACAATATAAACATTAGTGACACACCCTGGTCCGATGATGTCACTATCCCCCCTCCCGCATGGACACCATCAACAAGTGAGTTTACAATCGACGAACTCACAAGCTGTGTTAAAAAATTACCTAATGAAAAGTCACCCGGGCAGACGGTGTCACCTATAAATATATAAAACAAAATATAAACAAACTGGCACCAATTTTTACCGCCATCTTTAACACCTGTTTAAAATATCAAAAAGTCCCCCAGACTGGAAACACAGTATCATAACACTGGTACCAAAAAAGAATGGGAACAAGGACAACGTCGACGACTGGCGACCTATCGCCTTATTACTAACATCCTATAAAATATTCATGAAACTCATACAAAATCGACACATGCAATGGATTGTCGACACGGAGAGACTGTCACTTTCACAGAAAGGTTCATTACCTAGAAACGGGCTACAAGAACATGTGTTTTCGTTAAAATGTGCAGTATCAGATTTTTTACACTCATCGGGAAAATTATATTTATGCTCTGTAGATATAAAAGATGCATTTGGAAGTATAGATCACGAATTCATGCTACTCAACTTAATGACTATTCATATCCTCCAGTATTCATCAACATTACTAAGGATATTTATAACAAAGCATCATTCCAAGTAAAATTCCGAAATCACCTCACAAATACAATCTACAGAGACAAAGGTATAATCCAAGGATGTCCATGGTCTGTAATTGTCTTTGAACAAGGAATAGATAAATGGCTAAGATGGATCGAACAAAACCATACCTCTTTGCAGATGCCACTACCCATCCAAGGTTACGTTGACGACGTCACGTTACTAGCAAAAAGTGAAGAAGTAATGAATCAATTGTGCAATAAAACAACTCAATTTATGAATGCAACGGGAATGAATATAAAACCCCCAAAATGCGCCATAACATCTGGCCAACGTTCAGGTAACAACTGGAATAAAAAATTCAAATTACCAACAATAACTATACAGCAACATGAAATACCAACATTAGAGAAAGAAGAATTTTACACGTATTTAGGACACAACATCAACCTGACAAACAAAAGTGATGAACATCAACGAAAAACGATAATCGAAAAATTTAGAAACAATATGAACCTTTTAGATGTTTCCCCTCT
>NC_088360.1:98133699-98136199 GCF_034508935.2 Berghia stephanieae
GCTTCCCCTCGCATGTATCCTCTGTGTAGAACTTTTCTCTTGGGACGTGTCCTATAGATAGTATGCGCCTGGCTAAGAAGTTCACATAATTGCCATCCGGAAGTATAAAAGACCAACAGACAAAACTATGTGTAACCATGAACGTTTATAGTCTGGTTTACAGTTTAATGAGAATCTCTCAAAAAACGCGGATGGCAAAATATGATAACAAAGGCTTGAGTAACGTCATCTTCGTTCTATCTATAATGTTGTCAAATAATATTTTATCAATTCATATTTCCAATACTTACTGATGCAGATTGCTTTATCCTCTTTCTATAGATAGAATGCGCTTGGCCAGATAGTTCGAAGATGACGTCACTCAGGCCTTTGTTATCGTTTTTGCCATCCGCGTTTGTGAGTTGTTCTCATTAAACTGTATTAACCAGACTATAAAAGTTCATGGTTACACAGAGTTTGTATGTAGGTCCGTTATACTTCCGGATGGCAATGTTGTGAACTCCTTGGCCAAGCGCATTCTATCTATATAGAAGGAGCAGCAGCTTCTATGGGTGCTCACACGACTATTATGTTATAACGATCGACCCAATAAACAAATTCTCTACCTCACTCATGCACCACTGTCGCAAACCCGCCCGGAAGCTTCGTCACAACACACTGTTTAACTAGATGCTATGTTGGTTTTGGGTTCTTTCTCCCATATCGGGTACATGTTGGACAGGTGGAAAGTCCTCACTGATGAAGCGATTTTGCCGTTAACGAAGCTCTTTGTCTTTGCAATTAGACAGCCATGCATTGTTGTGGTCAGATCTCACTAAATTAAATTATATCAATCATGCATAAATGTTCAAAGTTGCATCATATCGTTATGTATGGCGGTACGTTATATCCGACTGGTGGGTGTTGTGAATATTATACCTAAACGCATAACATCGATGATAAAGCTTGGCAGCATTGTTCTGGGCTACCTAAATGGATTTTATCTTGTCTTTATTTATGTTAGCAAGGAGAGAATTACAATAATCTATCTTTGACTGGTTGAGAGAATTAACTAACAAGGCCCAGATGTCTCTTGTAATGAGATGTCTAATACGACGTATTCTTCTCATTTCCATTGGCTGATAAAAGACATACCTAAATCATCAGTAAATACGTCCAAATTTTGAACAACTGTAGCAGTTTCAATTTATCCCATTTTCTAAACCGATTTTTTCCCCCAGAAATTCTGGCCTAGCGATAGGGACTATTTCAGTTTTACTGTCGTTGAGTTTTAGTCTGTTTGGTTGAATTAATGAATGAATGAATACATTATTTATTGTCAGTAAAGATATATATTATGCATACATCTTTTATACAAAACAACAACTAGCAACAATAACAACAAAATATATAAAATGTATAATTTGAAAAAATAATAATGTATATTTTCTTAAGAAAATCTTATTTAAAATCAGTAAGCTCTTTGTGGCATTTCACCGATATAAGAATTTATGAAAAATACTTTGCACATAAATTTAAATACTATTTATTATAAATGAAAATTGATTTGTCTCGCAGTTTTATTTAATATAAATGTCAAATATATACTTACGAGAACAGAGAACAGATCGGAATTAGTCTGAGTTCCATCCAAGTTTCAATTTAGCAAAGCAAGATTGGGAACGTTCGAATAAAATATGTAAATGGTTGTAGATTGATGATTTTGACATTTAACTATCATCTCTATAAAATTGGTTATTTAGATTAAAAGCAGAAATAATCAATCCAAGGGGTTTTATGTACACTGTAAAAAGAACTGGACCCAATACTGATCCCTGTGGCACACGACATTTTAGAGGAAGATCAGGTGAATCGACTATTTTAACCACTTGACAGCAATCTGGAGGTTCCGATAAAAACAAAACAAAAATAAAATAAAAAACAATTTTAAAAAAGCAAAACAACAACAGCAACAACAACAACAACAACAACAACAACAACAACAACAACAACAACAACAACAACAACAAACACAGACACACACATAAACACATACACATACTTGACTTATTGCCGATCGCCTCCTTATCTCGGACTGGGACGCTTTGGCAGGTTCTCTGATTTGTGGAGTGATTTCTTTCAACTGACGAAGGTCTGCTTCGATGGACCTCGGGTGTTCTTAATCCTTTTCGCTTCTCATGTTTTTGTGTGTCATCTAGTTCTAGCCGCTTAAGGTCTTTATAATTTATCATAGTGTATACGCTTGTTATGGGTCTGCCTTTGTGTTTGTTATGTCCGCTTGGTGTAAAGAATAACTCCATTGCCTTATAAGCCGGAATATTTTTGTCTCTCCTTAAGATATGTCCAAATAGTCTCCACCTTGTTTCCAAAATTTGAATCGATACACACAAAGGAAAAAAAACAAAAACAAACAAACCCCATAACTCTCCCCTCGCAACAACGTATTGTTTACACACGACAACGTTGACCTCACATATTCAGGTAGAAAAAGAAAATCAGA
>NC_088360.1:98158699-98163699 GCF_034508935.2 Berghia stephanieae
GATACATTCTGTAACTAAAATAGTTACCCACGTTATGATTTAATGATATGTAACGTATTCACATTGTGTCCTCAAGGGAGGAATGGTTACACATTTCCGATGAGTTTTGAACCGGAAAACTTCTTCTTTCCATAGGAAGTTTCAAAATGCTCAGCGTATTGTTCTCTGAATGGTGATTAGGCGACTTAGCAGGTTGTGAAGGTCAACTCATCTATAGAGTTAAAGTTTTTGGCAAATCGATAAAAAAACCAAAACCTTATGGCTTGATGAGACAGCTATCTCCCTTGAGACAGAATCATACATGTATGTATGTATGGATGGATGGATGGATGGATGGATGGATGGATGGATGTATGTATGTATGTATGTATGTATGTATGTATGTATGTATGTATGTATGTATAATTATTCGCCCCGCAATAATATAGGGTTTAATTTCGGTGGTAACATTATGAACAATAAATAAATATTAGCATGAGAAATGGACGGGTTTTGCAACAAAAGTTGTAGAAACGATAATAAAGTTTGAAGTACAATTTATATACTATCCTTCTATCACATAAAAACAATAATGATTTTGTCATATTATATATCTCAGATTGGAATCAATATGCATAATGAAAAAACAAAATGCGTGATAAAAACGCAACGGTATATCATCATTATTATTGTAACAATGTCAAGGTCACTTCTTTGCCTTCCCATCAGCCTTTGTGCTGTCCACTACTTTCGTCTTGTCCAGCACTAGATCCCAGATGCGAACTGTCTTGTCGTCACTGCAGCTTACAATTCGACGATCAGACACCTGGAATATATATAAAAAAAGAAGCAATTATTGTGTGCACGAATTTATGATTCGTGTAGGTACCTACTCTTGTTTTGTTGGAATTCGGGACTTTTTTTCAAATCGCTGCACAAACTTTCGAATGCTCAGTGGGTACAACGTTCGGATCCCAAAGCGCAAGAGTAAGATTAAGAAAGATGAGATCACTCAGCTCTTCGTTAATGGTTTTAACTCACTCAATCCTAGAGATTTTTGCTACTTTACAATATTGGAAAAAAATGTATTTAAAATGGGCATGTACATACATCGTAGATAGTCTTATTCAACTACCATTAACATATAAAAACTAAAAACAATAGCTTTGATACTATGTCTATAATTTATCTCATAAAATGTAATAAATAGGCATGGGGTAAATGTAACCCGGCTAAACTACGGACATAGTCGGTGTTAGGGTTGAGTGAGTTAAGCGCCAGTTGGATGATTTTTACTTGAAAAACTCTTTTTTTTGGTTTGCATTTCACGCTTAATCAAGATTATGATATTTTCTATAAATATTACACGTAAACCCCAAAGCGAAGGGAGTAAGCTGATGTAATTGATAACATTTAGATTACGAAAACAAAACAATAGATAAAAGTTCTATTCCTGAAGAAAAATACTCTGAGATGTTGCAGACACATATGAGTGGAACAAAGCACTTATAATTTCTGGATAACTGTGAGTGGAACAATAAAAATCCTCCGAGCTACTGCAGATACATATGACTGGAACAAAGCCCTTTAAGATGCAACAGACACCAATGAGTGGAACAAAGCACTTTGAGGTGCTACAGACACCAATGAGTGGAACAAAGCACTTTGAGGTGCTACAGACACCAATGAGTGGAACAAAGCACTTTGAGGTGCTACAGACACCAATGAGTGGAACAAAGCCCTTTGAGGTGCTACAGACACCAATGAGTGGAACAAAGCACTTTGAGGTGCTACAGACACCAATGAGTGGAGCAAAGCACTTTGAGGTGCTACAGACACCTATGAGTGGAACATAGCCCTTTGAGGTGCTACAGACACCTATGAGTGGAACATAGCCCTTTGAGGTGCTACAGACACCAATGAGTGGAACAAAGCCCTTTGAGGTGCTACAGACACCTATGAGTGGAACAAAACCCTTTGAACTGCTACAGACACCAATGAGTGGAACAAAGCACTATGAGGTGCTACGAACACCAATGCGTGGAACAAAGCCGTTTGAGGTGCTACAGACACCAATGAGTGGAACAAAGTAGTTTGGGGTACTGCGCACTTATGAGTAGAATAAAGCACTTTGCAATGTGGAAGACACCTATGAGTGGAGCAAAGCACTTTGATTCGATGCAGATATCTGTTAGTGGAACAAAGCACTTTGAGGTGCTGTAGACACCAATTAAGTGGAACAAAACACTTTAGTGAGCTGCAGAAGTGGAACCCCCCCCCCCACCGCATCAAAACAACAACTTTATTGTGCTGCAGACATCCATGAGTCGAACAAATCACTTTGAAGTACTGCAGCAAGAAGTGGAAAAAAAAAACGATTTGAGGTACAGAAGACACATATGAGTGCAAAAAAACAAAAAACAAAACAAAACAAAACAACAACACACTGAGGTGCTTCAGACACCTATGAGGGAGAACAACCATTTGCTTCCAAAAAAAAAAAAATGAACACTGAACGTCTCAGAATCAAAACCCCTCTTCAGCTAATATGAAAAACAGTTAAATCGTTAAAGCATTACGGTAAATCCAGATACAGATGTTGACGTGCCGAGAACTTTTATGCGATTCCCCTGCATTTAACGCGATGTATCCACGTTTAAATTGTTTTTTTAACAATCATTTACTGAAGAAGAGTTTTGAGCCCAAAACGTTCCTTGTTTAGTATTTCGTTCTTTTTCGAAGCTGTTTGTACATTGTACTTTATACAGTTTCAAGCAGCTATGAATGGAATAAGCACTTTTTTTTTGGGTGCTGAGACAACTTTGAGTAGAGAGAAAAAAAAGCACTTAGAGGTGCTGCAGACACCTATGAGTGGAACAAAGCACTTAGGGCTAGGGGTGCTGCAGACACCTCTAAGAGAGGAACAAAGCGCTTTGAAGTGATGTAGGGAGTAATCAGACGAAGGATTAAAAGGCCAAGACTAAGTGGCTGTGAGTGGCTCACATCACAAGTTTTCTTTTGACTTAGATGGATGAATGTTCGAAGTTGTTATTAAACCGTTATTATTCTACCCCTCTCCCTAAATTTTAATAGTAACGCCTAATGATATCATGTTAAGAATAATCATTTGTGACGTCAGATTCAGATTATCAAGCGTAAATTTCATTCATTTTTTTTTTTTTTTTTTTTTTTTTTTAAAGTAATATTTAAGTGTTTTTGAACATGTCTTTTATTCAAAGAATATGTGCGGCTATGTGGCCTTGTGGTATGATACTCGCTTTCTGATCGGAAGGTCCTGGGTTCGAGCCTCGCTCGGCGCATAGTAGAGTCCTTGGAAAAAGGCTCTTTACTTACATTCTCTCTCCGTACTCAGGTGTAAAATGAGTACCTGGCCGTTTACAGCGTTGTCTCTGTTCGAAAAAAAAATTGTATTGTCGCCTGACAGGCGTCATGTCACGTCCAACATGTCAAGTGTTGTTGCTGACCAGGGACCCCTTGTAAAGCGCTTTGAGCACGTTTAGTGGATATTGCGCTATATAAAAGCTCACGTTAAAGTTACAGATGAGGAAATAGGAATCGATTGAGGGATAGAATAAATTATTTCTTACACTCTTGCGGTTTGGAATTCGAAACTCTGTTCCTAACGGGCACTCTCAAGCTAAAAAAACCCTCTCAAACCCGGGACTTCATTGGTCTTCCTTGAAGTCCCAAGTTTGCGAATTTTTAACAACACACACACACACACACAAGATGAGGGCCTTTATAAACGATCGATATTTGAAGGTCGAGTTTTCTGGCTCTGGCTAAAAATCTAAAAATGCGCTTTTTCAGAGTTAAAAAAATGTAAAAATAATTGAGCTTTATATAGCGCAATATCCACTAAATGTGCTCAAAGCGCTTTACAAGGGGCCCCTGGTCAACAGCAACCTTTAACATGTAGGATGGGAAATGACGCCTGTTAGGCGATATTACAATTTTTCGGACAAAGACAGCGCTGTTAACGGCCAGGTACTCATTTTACACCTAAGTACGGTGAATGATGTGAGTAAAGAGCCTTTTCCAAGGACTCAACTATGCGCCGAACGCGAGGCTCGAACCCAGGACCTTCCGATCCGAGAGCGAGTGTCATACCACTAGACCACATAGCCGCACAGAGTACTACAGAATAGAAGATATACCTGTTATCAATAAGAGGACGATAGCTTCACAGCCCAAAGCAATGACGTCCGAGTAGCATCGCTGTAAAAATTGCTCTATTAGTGAAAACGATTACATAAATGTGCGCTGATTTGGCAAAACCCGTCGGATGTCGCAAGAGCTAGTTTTGAGATACTAGCTTGTGTACATGTGGATGCCTAGAGCAGACGATGGAACATATCCTTAGAGAATGTCAGGATGGGCCCAGCTGCACTGACCATGACCAAAGAGTCTGCTCCACAGATGATGTGGAGTGGGTTCGGTGTTGGAGCGACAAGCAATGATGACGAGCGTATAAAGGTGAAAATTAGTTAAGTGCAGGATTTTCGATTTTTCACTTCATTGTTTTTATTATTCATCAAACAACATTCTCACAGAATATTTTACAATTTGAAGATTATAGATAATTGAATTGTTTTTTTTTCTTTTCTGTATGTCTTGTCTTTAAAGGCGATATTCTCTATTCGAATATGTAATAATATTTGATTCGATTTTTTCCCCACTTCCGATGGGTTTTGCCAGATCACCACACAAATGATGTCGGATTAGACTAAAATGGAATCTGGCTAGTAAAGAATTAATAAATATGTCTGGCAAAATTCGGACAAAAAGAGAGAGAAAAAGGAATGGGAGTTTTGTTTTTTTTAAGCTGTAGACATTAAGGCTACGATAAGATTGGGTCTGCTTTTCCATTCTGTTGTGCTGCTTGGCTTTGCTGTCTTGCCGTATCATATCGTAGCCTGTGTTAACTTATAGCCTGACAATAGGGAAGGAAAGTCGTGACATCAAACCCTCCACTCTTTTGGTTATTAAATCGTCGGGAA